>NC_092281.1:24057218-24062218 GCF_036320965.1 Panulirus ornatus | reverse complement strand
CCCTGATCGTCCTTAAGGGGAATATAAACTCAGTTTAACATCCTGCGTCAACCATTGGCTGGTGCGGGTTCAAAAGGATTTAGTTTAACACATTTCATAATTTGACTCTCCAATACGGCGTGGTGGCGAGTGCGTTACAGTAACAGCTTTTGTAACAGACCCTAATATCAGCTCTACGTTACTCATTAATCCGTCCTGCTAATCATATAACATTACCGATCACATCATCTCCTCTCATCCTGAACCAACCCTGTACGTAACAGTCTTGATTACAGTGATTAACTGTAACCTTCTGCTGTGTAAAAACACACTTAACATCTTTGTTCATCATCGTCTTCATCTCATATTCTCTTTCCTTCGTGTGTCGTGTGGTGGACTGGCATCTAACCCGTCTTCCCCCGTCAGCGCACCTCCAAGAATACTCGTTTTAAATCAGTTTTTGCTTCAGTGATTGTAAATGTTGTTGCTGGTGAACCGGTTCACTTGTTCGTGTCATGATCTTTTGTATGATTGTGCTGACGCTCAAGTCACTTCGCTCCGTTTTCATAAATTGGCCCTTAGATAACCAAGCCTTCTGGATCTAACTGTAATCAACTAACAGCTAATCATTCTCACTCTGCCGTACAATATATATATATATATATATATATATATATATATATATATATATATATATATAGATATAGATATAGATATAGATAGATAGATAGATAGATATATGGAGGTTTCATTTCTATCATTTTAGTCAAAAGTTCACCCGAGCCGATGAGTTCTGAGTCTTGGATACATCTTGAAGGATGAGAAAGCTTTATGTTAGATGTTCATCTACATCTGACCTTGGAGAGGCCAGGCGGCGATAACACAGTCTTATCTCGGGAAGCCCAGAGCTTGTCGTCGGTACCTCGCGATGGGGGATGAGGTGAGGTGTAACCTGCACGTGTGTCTGGGGGGCTCCGCCAGGCTCGGGTTCCTTCAAGGGGACACACAGCGTATGGGAAGGATATACAAGAGGACAAGATGAGATCAGAGAGGCAGAGAGCTAGCTGTCCTCTCACAGGTTAGCAGTCGAGCGATGGTGTTGGTAAGCGAGAAACACTACCAGCGAACACTATGACTCGCTCTGACTCCAGGACCACTCTGACTGACCACTCACGGAGTCTTGGTATCCCCAAACAAAGCTGAGTGTCTCATGACCCGGTAGGACTCGGGTGGCCGCTACACACACAGACACAGACACAGACACACACGCACACACACACACACACACACACACACACACACACACACACACACACGTATGACGTACAGGTCTAACACACGGCCACTAGAATGTTGGCACTAGGGGGTGCAGGTGGGGTTGTGCGGGCCGGAGAGGAGAGGAAGAGAACTGCGCCTCTCCACAGCATAATGGCACCTTAGTGGTTCACCCTGAAGTTACGATACTGGGACGCACAAACAAAAAAAATATGCCATGAATAACGCGGTTCCCAAGCCCGAGTTACCGTACTGCTGGCTGAAAAGAATATTGCCTGAATGCCGCCCGCCTCCCGTGAAAGGTGAGAGCATAAAAAACGTGTGTATGACATCACAGGCGTTTAAAAATGGCGGAGTAAGTGTTTACCTCTGGCAAGGTCTGGGAGCTTTGTTTCTTACATGTTCCTCTCCTGACGATGGTGGTGGCGAGGTGCACGTGTGTGTGTGTGTGTGTGTGTGTGTGTGTGTGTGTGTGTGTGTGTGTGTGTATGAGGACTGTCAGAGACATGATGTAGAACGGACGATTGCATAATAACTTCACTCTACCTCTTAACTGGAGGAAAAGATACTCGAGAGGCAGACGAACCAACATGCAAGCAGACAGCTATATGGACTCCCACATAAATCGTCACACAGTCATCGCACACTCGACCTCACCTGGTCTTACCGTCATTTCGATATGTTCCCTTATGCAAGAGACATCACAGACGCTCTCGAAAGCGTACCAGTGACCATAAGGCAAATGCATGTCCCTAATATCAGTCCGAATCTGCTTGGCACTCCTGCAACCAACACTGAACCACACAAAACACCCATGACACCCACCAGGAACGCAATTACATCCGCCGTTATGCCAACAAACACAAGCGAGCACCAACTACAACACACCCGAACTCGCCTGCACTTATGAAACCACCGTACACACCCACTAACCCCGAGGGAAGCACCGAGCCATCCACAGAAAAAAAACCCTCCGTTTACCCTGCCAACAACAACCCTCTCCTGGTCATCACCATCTAGGCACCCAGTTCTCCCTAAACCTCTGCCCCAACACCCTCGCGTCACGGCATCCTACAAGATCTTCTATCTAGATTCTCGGCTCCAGACCCCCTCAAGGTCATGCCATCAGCTCACGCCCCCCCCCCCCCCCCCCCCCCAAGCGTGAGGGCAGGAATAATACAGCCTGTGGGATGGAGACCGTGTCCTGAGTGCGTGACACTGATGCACCGTGACATATAACGAACACTGATCCCCTCGTGTGTGGAGCTCCTTCAGGATGGTTTCTCTCTGATTCCAGTAACGTTACTTTGGCCGTGTGTGGGAAGGACCAGCCAGGGGTTCACACGGAGCCGGGTGAGGCGCGCCGGCCTCCCTCATCCACCTGGTGGCTGGGTAAACACAACCCGCCAGCAGACGAGGTAACTAAACTCCACAGCGGTGGATGGACGGCACGCGCGCGATCTGCGTGGCTGAGTGGGGTCACGAGAGAAAGAGGGGCAGTGGTGAGGTCAAGAGGAGAGTTAACCCCTGACATCTCCTCCTGACCCCCTGCACACCCTTCCCCCTCCACCCTCCCTCTCTCCACTCGATCCTTGAGAGATACCACCAGATATCTCCAGGGGGGAGAGATAGAGAAGTGTGTAATCTCCTTTTTACATCGGGTGACAACTGTGGACCATTCACTCCCAACGTACGATCACAATAATCATCTCAACGATCACAACGACTTCTTTCCTCCACTAAATCAAACACAACTACAAAAAAAACAACTCAAGAAGAGATTTACGGCCCACTTACCGCAAACGGTCGACACCACAACCCAGTGCTTAAAGGGGGGGTCTTCCCCAACCGCACACGGAGTTGTAAACAGTCACGGCGGTGTTGATCGTCCACCAGAGCCAGAGACCTGTCAAGGCAGACGTGTCGGGAATTAGTGCATGATGGAATGATGTCAGGTGAGCTTGATCCGCCGCCAGCACAGGGGGAGAGACAAAAGACTTCATGGTCTATGACGAAGGTTATCTGCTGAGGGAGGAGACGGTACTACTATCCGGAACATCTTCTACTATGGATGGAAAGAGTGAGGGTAGTCGGGCCTGGACGTGGGGTAAGAGTGGCGACACCTGGCATGCTAATCGTATTGCACCGTAGCCTTGGCCATGAGTCTCCTTGGCTGGGTATAGAGCGGCCTCTAATTTGACAACACGGGGACGTTCCGGCATCATGTCACACCCAGACTAATTGGTCGTCCGACAAAAACTCATAATGATGATCCTACATTACCATAATATTATAAATCAATGTGAAACAACTCTCTGATACATTTTATCTTTTTCACACGATATGACACGCATAATATATATATATATATATATATATATATATATATATATATATATATATATATATATATATATATATATATATATATGAGAGAGAGGAGGGGGTCAGGTGAGGTGATAGTCTATAGTTCAACAGGAGAAAACAGGGGACTAAGGATAGTAAACACACACTACGAAGCCACACATGACACAAGAGCAATGCAGCGTTTGAAAGATGGAAGAGAACAAGAAATAAGTACATTATGATAAAGATAAAGCGAAGAATTGTTGAAAAACTATGATCCTGGAGAAGGCATATAAAATACTCCGAGAAGTTCCATAAATTCACAAGACGTAAATTTGGAGTTAAAGAGCAAATAATTTAGTCTGAAGCACCAGACACGGAAGAGGCGATGAAGCAGAGGAGAGGAAACGTGTGGAAAGCTAATCCTGCAAATCCCAAACTTCATCTTCAGTGAAGAAGACACCAGGTAGACCAGGTCGTCCAGGGGCGCGGCACTGACATCATCAGATGAGGTATACGTAGGCTATTGAGGCATCCTTCATCCATATAAGGCGTGTGGCCCTTGCGGCATTCCTGCCCTGTGTACTTAAGGAAAGGTGAAGACCTACTCGACGGGCCACTTGACTGACGTTTGCTACTCGAGAACCCAGTGGAAGGGAGACCAACACCACGGGAGGAGGAAGAGGGAGGGAGGGAAGGAGCGTGTCATGCCTGCTCTCAAGAAAGTAAATAGATCGTGTGAATCATGTATATCTAATGTCAAGAAGCAGCGTTTAACGAGCATGGTTTTGCAAACTCTACTGGAGCCCAACGTTAGGAGGGAAGTGGACAACTGTACTGGGACATACTAAGCTAGAGCCACACAAGCTCAGAGGGAAGACGTCATGCGCAGGAATCTTTAACTTATACAACAGAGTGGGCACCTCTCTCTCTCTCTCTCTCTCTCTCTCTCTCTCTCTCTCTCTCTCTCTCTCTCTCTCTCTCCTTAAGTTTCAGGCAGGTCGAAAATTATTACTTAGGTGCCAGGGGACAGAGGACAGACGTCAGGGTCAGCCTCTTCAAACTGGATTACAGTAACGAGTAGCGTCCCGCAGGGTCCAGTCCTGGCTCTGCTGTTGTTCTTGACCCCGGACCAGCTGTGGATACGTCCGTGGATGATGCCACAGTAATGAGATATATAAGAAGTGTGTTGAGGACTGTATCATTCCAAAAGGATACCTCCACAGGGCTTTAGCCCTGGTCAGATCCGTAACACATGAAATCTAACTCGCCCATAACCATGTGATGGAGGTGGAACATAGTGAGACCGGATTGTGATTATCATCCATGGGGAAGCAAGTTTAAGGAAATCTGCGTGAGAGAGGGACGTGGAAGTAGACTGTAATCATTTCATTAAGAAA
>NC_092281.1:23977218-24052218 GCF_036320965.1 Panulirus ornatus | reverse complement strand
ACACATGTACATACACACGTCCACACACGCAAATATACATACCTACACAGCTTTCCATGGTTTACCCCGGACGCTTCACATGCCTTGATTCAATCCACTGACAGCACGTCAACCCCTGTATACCACATCGCTCCAATTCACTCTATTCCTTGCCCTCCTTTCACCCTCCTGCATGTTCAGGCCCCGATCACACAAAATCTTTTTCACTCCATCTTTCCACCTCCAATTTGGTCTCCCTCTTCTCCTCGTTCCCTCCACCTCCGACACATATATCCTCTTGGTCAATCTTTCCTCACTCATTCTCTCCATGTGCCCAAACCATTTTAAAACAATCTCTTCTGCTCTCTCAACCACGCTCTTTTTATTTCCACACATCTCTCTTACCCTTACGTTACTTACTCGATCAAACCACCTCACACCACACATTGTCCTCAAACATCTCATTTCCAGCACATCCATCCTCCTGCGCACAACTCTATCCATAGCCCACGCCTCGCAACCATACAACATTGTTGGAACTACTATTCCTTCAAACATACCCATTTTTGCTTTCCGGGATAATGTTCTCGACTTCCACACATTTTTCAAGGCTCCCAAAATTTTCGCCCCCTCCCCCACCCTATGATCCACTTCCGCTTCCATGGTTCCATCCGCTGACAGATCCACTCCCAGATATCTAAAACACTTCACTTCCTCCAGTTTTTCTCCATTCAAACTCACCTCCCAATTGACTTGACCCTCAACCCTACTGTACCTAATAACCTTGCTCTTATTCACATTTACTCTTAACTTTCTTCTTCCACACACTTTACCAAACTCCGTCACCAGCTTCTGCAGATTCTCACATGAATCCGCCACCAGCGCTGTATCATCAGCGAACAACAACTGACTCACTTCCCAAGCTCTCTCATCCCCAACAGACTTCATACTTGCCCCTCTTTCCAAGACTCTTGCATTTACCTCCCTAACAACCCCATCCATAAACAAATTAAACAACCATGGAGACATCACACACCCCTGCCGCAAACCTACATTCACTGAGAACCAATCACTTTCCTCTCTTCCTACACGTACACATGCCTTACATCCTCGATAAAAACTTTTCACTGCTTCTATCAACTTGCCTCCCACACCATATATTCTTAATACCTTCCACAGAGCATCTCTATCAACTCTATCATATGCCTTCTCCAGATCCATAAATGCTACATACAAATCCATTTGCTTTTCTAAGTATTTCTCACATACATTCCTCAAAGCAAACACCTGATCCACACATCCTCTCCCACTTCTGAAACCACACTGCTCTTCCCCAATCTGATGCTCTGTACATGCCTTCACCCTCTCAATCAATACCCTCCCATATAATTTACCAGGAATACTCAACAAACTTATACCTCTGTAATTTGAGCACTCACTCTTATCCCCTTTGCCTTTGTACAATGGCACTATGCATGCATTCCGCCAATCCTCAGGCACCTCACCATGAGTCAAACATACATTAAATAACCTTACCAACCAGTCAACAATACAGTCACCCCCTTTTTTAATAAATTCCACTGCAATACCATCCAAACCTGCTGCCTTGCCGGCTTTCATCTTCCGCAAAGCCTTTACTACCTCTTCTCTGTTTACCAAATCATTTTCCCTAACCCTCTCACTTTGCACACCACCTCGACCCAAACACCCTATATCTGCCACTCTGTCATCAGACACATTCAACAGACCTTCAAAATACTCATTCCATCTCCTTCTCACATCACCACTACTTGTTATCACCTCCCCATTTACGCCCTTCACTGAAGTTCCCATTTGCTCCCTTGTCTTACGCACCCTATTTACCTCCTTCCAGAACATCTTTTTATTCTCCCTAAAATTTACTGATAGTCTCTCACCCCAACTCTCATTTGCCCTTTTTTTCACCTCTTGCACCTTTCTCTTGACCTCCTGTCTCTTTCTTTTATACTTCTCCCACTCAATTGCATTTTTTCCCTGCAAAAATCGTCCAAATGCCTCTCTCTTCTCTTTCACTAATACTCTTACTTCTTCATCCCACCACTCACTACCCTTTCTAAACAGCCCACCTCCCACTCTTCTCATGCCACAAGCATCTTTTGCGCAATCCATCACTGATTCCCTAAATACATCCCATTCCTCCCCCACTCCCCTTACTTCCATTGTTCTCACCTTTTTCCATTCTGTACACAGTCTCTCCTGATACTTCTTCACACAGGTCTCCTTCCCAAGCTCACTTACTCTCACCACCTTCTTCACCCCAACATTCACTCTTCTTTTCTGAAAACCCATACTAATCTTCACCTTAGCCTCCACAAGATAATGATCAGACATCCCTCCAGTTGCACCTCTCAGCACATTGACATCCAAAAGTCTCTCTTTCGCACGCCTGTCAATTAACACGTAATCCAATAACGCTCTCTGGCCATCTCTCCTACTTACATAAGTATACTTATGTATATCTCGCTTTTTAAACCAGGTATTCCCAATCATCAGTCCTTTTTCAGCACATAAATCTACAAGCTCTTCACCATTTCCATTTACAACACTGAACACCCCATGCATACCAATTATTCCCTCAACTGCCACATTACTCACCTTTGCATTCAAATCACCCATCACTATAACCCGGTCTCGTGCATCAAAACCGCTAACACACTCATTTAGCTGCTCCCAAAACACTTGCCTCTCATGATCTTTCTTCTCATGCCCAGGTGCATATGCACCAATAATCACCCACCTCTCTCCATCAACTTTCAATTTTACCCATATTAATCGGGAATTTACTTTCTTACATTCTATCACATACTCCCACAACTCCTGTTTTAGGAGTATTGCTACTCCTTCCCTTGCTCTTGTCCTCTCACTAACCCCTGACTTCACTCCCCAGACATTTCCAAACCACTCTTCCCCTTTACCCTTGAGCTTCGTTTCACTCAGAGCCAAAACATCCAGGTTCCTTTCCTCAAACATACTACCTATCTCTCCTTTTTTCACATCTTGGTTACATCCACACACATTTAGGCACCCCACTCTGAGCCTACGAGGAGGATGAGCACTCCCCGCGTGACTCCTTCTTCTGTTTCCCATTTTAGAAAGTTTATACAAGGAGGGGAGGATTTCCGGCCCCCCGCTCCCGTCCCCTCTAGTCGCTTTCTACGACACGCGAGGAATACGTGGGAAGTATTCTTTCACCCCTATCCCCAGGGATAATATACATATATATACACACACACACACACACACACACACACACACACACACACACACATACATATATATACATATGAAAAATGTAAGAAACAATTTAGAAAACATACACATTCATATATATTATAAAAATAGTGCGAGTGGTCGAGAAGCTATACTTGGCGCATTAGAAATAGCTAAATCATTATTACCACATGACTAAGTTCACACATACACATGTAATCACGCACACTTACACACCACATACACATGTATATACATACACGCCCACACACGCACATACACATACTTATACACTTCAACGTATACATACATATACATATATACAAATGTACATACTCATACTTGCTGCCTTTATTTATTCTCGTCGCCACCCCGCCGCACATGAAATGGCATCTCTCTCTCTCTCTCTCACGCCCCCCAAGGTAGCGCTAGGAAAAGACAAAAAAGCCACGTTCGTTCACACTCAGTCTCTAGCTGTCATGTGTAATGCAGCAGTGTGGACCATTGTAAAGAAAAATCCACGACAGAAACACTTCGAGTAACATATATTCAATTATCAACATTTGTGACAACGTTTCACAAGTCTTTCCACTCCCAGCTGGACACCAGTTACCTAAGAGTAATACAAGACAGAAACCGGGCGAGATTATAACCTTAAAATAACAACTTACATTATGGGGTTAACGCAGTCATGTCATTCAGTTATCAAGAGGCAACAATTAATGACAATACGGCAGTAAACAACGCTGCACCATCCCAACACACACGACCAACTGATGTCACACATCTTATCAGTGGAATGACGACTCAAGCTCAAAAAAAGATACCTGATCTCCGTCCTTATAAGTTGTGCTTTTGAAACAAACGACTCACAGGAGACAGAAGGTTTAGCAAACCTTAATATGTAACATGTCAGTATCAGTGAAGGACAAATGATCATTCAGTTCTGATATTTCTTCTTCAAATCCACAAAACGTTCGTGCAAACACATGTCAATCCACAAACACGTGTAAACACATATGTAAATCCATAAAACGTACGTGT
Source organism: Panulirus ornatus (assembly GCF_036320965.1). Taxonomy (NCBI): domain Eukaryota; kingdom Metazoa; phylum Arthropoda; class Malacostraca; order Decapoda; family Palinuridae; genus Panulirus; species Panulirus ornatus. Next base: position 24,047,946 of record NC_092281.1, on the reverse strand, counting down.
AAACACATATGTAAATCCACAAACTTACGTGTAAACACATATGTGAATCCACAAACTTATGTGTAAACGCATATGTAAATCGCACTTGGCAGAGTCCAGGATGGTAACATCACAAGGTTGGTACATATATCACCACTCACTCCTCTGAATGTTGTCTGGTTAGGTTAGGTCATGTGTGGCAAACCTGTTGTAAATGAGTAGCCTTCATACCGTCCATCCACGTGTATGGTAAGACTTCGCCGTGAAGCCATCCCTATACAAGCTGCCCCGCGGGTGTTATGTGACCATCTGTATACCATTATGTTACCCATGAACTCCTTACTTAGACGACATGCCGGGGAGTATGTGGTCATACGATCCAGTAATTTCAAAATTCTGGACTTTGCCACGTGAGAACGTTATGGATTGTGAGACTATAAGGCTTAATGATAATTTGACCTTTATTGATATTGGTCTATTATATTCAGGTTCTCCCTTTAAGCTGGCGCTTCTCCCCCCGTTTTAACCGACCGATTTCCAAGCAGCAGATAGTTTCTTGAAACGTCGAGGTCCTAAGAAAGAGGTCAATGTTTCTGGTTGCATTATCGTTACGTAAATTGTGTGTGTGTGTGTGTGTGTGTGTATGTGTGTGTGTGTGTGTGTGTGTGTGTGTGTGTGTGTATGTGTGTGTGTGTGTGTGTGTGTGTGTGTGTGTGTGTGTGTGTGTGTGTGCCATGCCTTGGTCAGGAGAGCCTCGACTTCGAGCATTAATTAGCTTGTGTCACTCCCGTCTGGCCAACGACCCATGCCACGCGTCACAAGATACGTTTTATTCATCTCTATGACCACACTAAACCCCGCGTTGTGTACGTCATGCTGTGGGTGGGTCGGTCCTGTGCCACACTTCCTGCAGGTGTGGAGTTCCACACTCCAACCACATCCTGACGCGGTCAACTGAAATATTTGTGATCAGGTCTGTATCAGTCATCCTCCGTTACATTCATCCCCTGTACCAGTCATCTTCTGTATCATCGTCCTCTGTACCAGTCATCCTCTGTATCATCGTCCTCTGTACCAGCCATCCTCTGTATCATCGTCCTCTGTACCAGTCATCCTCTGCATCATCGTCCTCTGTACCAGTCATCCTCTGTATCATCGTCCTCTGTACCAGTCATCTTTTGTATCTGGCACCCCTTGTGCCGGTCATCCTCTGTATCAATGATCATTTGCATCAGTCATCCCTTCTGCAGGTCATCCGCTGTGTCAGCCATCCTATGTTACAGTCATCCTTTGCATTAATCACCCCTTGTACCAGTCATCCTCTGTACCAGTCATCCTTCCTTACCTGTGATCCTTTTCTATCAGTCATCCATTTGAACCAGTAAGCCCTTATTAATCCCCCACACCGTCGTGCCTCCTGTGTCTGGTACCGAGCAAAGTCCATCACTAACGACGACAAGGATCTCTGCCCAGCGCCACCTGGAACCTGAGCACCGTCCACAACCACAGTGGACAACACGCAGCAAACCCTTGTCAGGTGGCCAAGTGAGGTAGGTATGTGCAACGTGTATCAGTAGCCACTAACGTCTGAGGTGGTGTCCTCTCTCTCTCTCTCTCTCTCTCTCTCTCTCTCTCTCTCTCTCTCTCTCTCTCTCTCTCTCTCTCTCTCTCTCTCTCTCTCTCTCGATTTAACCTACCCAGAAGAAAAAAAAAAGATATGAAGTAAATATTTGCATTTGAAACTTTATCATCCTTTTTTTTTGTTGGAATACTTAGCTCCTTGTTAAAAATTCATCATAGTTTTCAAACTGCAATGAGCCACGGGGTAGCAGAAAGGAGCAAGCAAGATGAAAAATGCAAGGCTTTGCAATATGTCTGAGGACATGACTCCAATTAACTTCAAAATGTGAATCAGAGCAATATCTACCCTGTCATATAAACAATGAATGACAATACAGCTTTTATTTCATTACGGGTCAGTAGTGGATAAAATATGATCCCCCCCCCCCTTCCCTCCCCCGAACTGAACAGACCCACGCCGACCTGGGTCCACACAGGGTCGACCTGGGTCAAGGTGAGAAACAGAGACGCCGAGAGAAACAAGAGGAGACATATTCTACCTTCCTCCTCCTCCTCCTCCTACCCCTCCTCCTCCTCCTTCTCCTCCTCCTCCTTCCCCCCTCCCCTCTTCCCCCCTCCTCCCCACGGCAAAAGACGACCCTTGACCTCACTGGAGTGCCTCCGAGAGCAACGACCCAGATGGCACCATCCTCGGGGAGGAGATGGGTGGAACCTAAGCAACCCAGTGCTAATGAGAGCCGAGCATGAGGAATCACCTGAAGCTGAGTCTTGAGCAGTTCGATGGAAGGCACCATCTGTTACGGGGGAGGAGGGAAGGCCCGGCTGAGCGGAGCAGCGAGACGCGAGCCACGCGGAGCATCCTGACACCACCACCAGATCTCGAGCAGTTCTGGGAGGCATAATCTACAGGGAACATCATCCGTTCTCTCACACGTCTCGAGGGTGTTCTACGACCCGAGGGTCACATGAATCTGATGGTCTCGCTTGACACTGCCCTCCGTTGTCTACGAAAAAAAAGAAAACGAGCATTGAGTACATTAATAAAAGAAACTGGAACCTAGTTGTCACACACACAGGGAGATCTATGTGACTGATATCCTCTTTGACCACGAGGGTACGATCCCTGAGCACGAGGATACGATCCCTGAGCACGAGGGTACGATCCCTGAGCACGAGGATACGATCCCTGAGCACGAGGGTACGATCCCTGAGCACGAGGATACGATCCCTGAGCACGAGGGTACGATCCCTGAGCACGACGTTACGACCCCTTGAGCACTACTTTACGACCCTTGGGCATGATGGTCCGGAAGAATCAGGTCAAAGGCCGGGTCATGATACCATAGGGTCGTCCACTCATAGTCTAGTGGTTCAATGGACGTCTTACATAAAACTACTGTGTCTCTATAACACTTCGCCTTCAGCCAAGCCTCTGAACACTTCGGTCTGTTCCTAGACTCCGTCGTCACACACAGGGCTTCATTCACAACAGCCTAGTTCGTCCGTCGTCCGCGTCCACCAACTATCAATACTTTTCTTCTCGAATTTGTGGTGCACATCCCACGTTCTGTTGAATCGTCAAACACTAGTGGGGGGAAAAAAAAGATAATCCTGGCGGTCGGTCAAATAATGCCTCACGTTATGGTGATTTAGCGTATCAGCGGGGCGTTGGCCCGACACAAATGGATGTAAATAGCTTGATTTATCGTACATTTGTCCGGTAATTTTTTTTTTTACGCAAGAGGATTCGCACATCTTTTGGTATGTAAATATTCCTGAACGCCATGTTGGCGGACAGGTCGTCTTAATTACAAAGGTCTTGATTCTAATGTTCTTGTATTAGATCTTACCGTAGAGTTTATCATATATATATATATATATATATATATATATATATATATATATATATATATATATATATATATATATATATATATATTCTTTTTTTCATCCATATTCGCCATCTCCCGCATTTGCGAGGTAGCGTTGAGTACAGAGGACTGAGCCTCAGAGGGAATATCCTCACTTGGCCTCCTTCTATGTTCCTTTTTTTTTTGAAAACTAAAACACAGGAGGGAGGGAATTCCCTCCCCTCTCAGTCACCTTCTAAGACAAGAAGGGAATACGTGGGAAACATTCTTTCTCCCCCATCCCCAGAGATGATATATATAAAGGCAGCAAGTATGAATTATGTACATGTGTATATATGTATATGTTTGTGTATGTATAGATATGAATACGTTGAAATGTATAGATATGTATATGTGCGTGTGTGGACGTGTATGTATATACATGTGTATGTGGGTGGGTTGGGCCATTCTTTCGTCTGTTTCCTTGCGCTACCTCGCTAACGAGGGAGACAGCGACTAATTTTTTTTTTTTTTTTTTTTTTTTGCTTTGCCGCTGTCTCCCGCGTTTGCGAGGTAGCGCAAGGAAACAGACGAAAGAAATGGCCCAACCCACCCCCATACATATGTATATACATACGTCCACACACGCAAATATACATACCTACACAGCTTTCCATGGTTTACCCCGGACGCTTCACATGCCCTCATTCAATCCACTGACAGCACGTCAACCCCGGTATACCACATCGATCCAATTCACTCTATTCCTTGCCCTCCTTTCACCCTCCTGCATGTTCAGGCCCCGATCACACAAAATCTTTTTCACTCCATCTTTCCACCTCCAATTTGGTCTCCCTCTTCTCCTCGTTCCCTCCACCTCCGACACATATATCCTCTTGGTCAATCTTTCCTCACTCATTCTCTCCATGTGCCCAAACCATTTCAAAACACCCTCTTCTGCTCTCTCAACCACGCTCTTTTTATTTCCACACATCTCTCTTACCCTTACGTTACTTACTCGATCAAACAACCTCACACCACACATTGTCCTCAAACATCTCATTTCCAGCACATCCATCCTCCTGCGCACAACTCTATCCATAGCCCACGCCTCGCAACCATACAACATTGTTGGAACCACTATTCCTTCAAACATACCCATTTTTGCTTTCCGAGATAATGTTCTTGACTTCCACACATTCTTCAAGGCTCCCAGGATTTTCGCCCCCTCCCCCACCCTATGATCCACTTCCGCTTCCATGGTTCCATCCGCTGCCAGATCCACTCCCAGATATCTAAAACACTTTACTTCCTCCAGTTTTTCTCCATTCAAACTTACCTCCCAATTGACTTGACCCTCAACCCTACTGTACCTAATTACCTTGCTCTTATTCACATTTACTCTTAACTTTCTTCTTTCACACACTTTACCAAACTCAGTTACCAGCTTCTGCAGTCTCTCACATGAATCAGCCACCAGCGCTGTATCATCAGCGAACAACAACTGACTCACTTCCCAAGCTCTCTCATCCCCAACAGACTTCATACTTGCCCCTCTTTCCAAAACTCTTGCATTCACCTCCCTAACAACCCCATCCATAAACAAATTAAACAACCATGGAGACATCACACACCCCTGCCGCAAACCTACATTCACTGAGAACCAATCACTTTCCTCTCTTCCTACACGTACACATGCCTTACATCCTCGATAAAAACTTTTCACTGCTTCTAACAACTTGCCTCCCACACTATATATTCTTAATACCTTCCACAGAGCATCTCTATCAACTCTATCATATGCCTTCTCCAGATCCATAAATGCTACATACAAATCCATTTGCTTTTCTAAGTATTTCTCACATACATTCTTCAAAGCAAACACCTGATCCACACATCCTCTACCACTTCTGAAACCACACTGCTCTTCCCCAATCTGATGCTCTGTACATGCCTTCACCCTCTCAATCAATACCCTCCCATATAAATTTACCAGGAATACTCAACAAACTTATACCTCTGTAATTTGAGCACTCACTCTTATCCCCTTTGCCTTTGTACAATGGTTATTTCCGAACAGACGCACATAGCCAGCTGATAGCGTTTTACCGAACCTAACTGTACAACGCGGAGGTACATGAATACGAATAAAGTGCATATGAACGCGCACCTTCATACAACATACACCCCTCCAACAGCCAGGATCGAACCCGGGACCCCTGTGCAAGAGGCAGGCATGCTAACCGCTAGGCTATGGGACTGTATAATAGGAAACAACTATTCGAAATAATAAGTACTCGAATACCCTTCGTCTCACAATGGTGAGCAACGGGGTCTATACCGGTTATTTGCGAACAGACGCACATAGCCAGCTGATAGCGTTTTACCGAACCTAACTGTACAACGCGTCTGTTCGGAAATAACCGGTATAGACCCCGTTGCTCACCATTGTGAGACGAAGGGTATTCGAGTACTTAGTATTTCGAATAGTTGTTTCCTATTATACAGTCCCATAGCCTAGCGGTTAGCATGCCTGCCTCTTGCACAGGGGTCCCGGGTTCGATCCTGGCTGTTGGAGGTTTGTATGTTCTATGAAGGTGCGCGTTCATATGCACTTTATTCGTATATATATACATATATATATATATATATATATATATATATATACGTATATATATCCCTGGGGATAGGGGAGAAAGAATACTTCCCACGTATTCCCTGCGTGTCGTAGAAGGCGACTAAAGGGGAGGGAGCGGGAGGCTGGAAATCCTCCCCTCTCATTTCTTTTTTAATTTTCGAAAAGAAGGAACAGAGAAGGGGGCCAGGTGAGGATATTCCCTCAAAGGCCCAGCCCTCTGTTCTTAACGCTACCTCGCTAATGCGGGAAATGGCGAATAGTTTGAAAAAAAAAAAAAAAAAAAAAAATATATATATATATATATATATATATAAAGAAGAAAATTTAGATCTATATTCATACAACGTTTTGAAACACTTTCTCTGGCGACTGGTTGTCCTAGGCGAGGACCCAGAGCCAGTCCAGTCGACCACAAAGGAATATTGTTTACCATCTTTTTTTTTTTTTTTTTTTGCAAAACATTCTACTATCCAGGTTGGTCTCTCTCTCTCTCTCTCTCTCTCTCTCTCTCTCTCTCTCTCTCTCTCTCTCTCTCTCTCTCTCTCATCTGCTGGCTGGAGGAGAGCCATTACTGTCGCTTAAAAAGAAGACCCGGTTTGTCTTAATTCCGGAACAGCTTCAAATGTGTTGTTGTGACACACAAGTTCCGCTGGGTACACACAGGCCAGAGCCTCCCCCCCCCCCTCTCTCTCTCTCTCTCTCTCTCTCTCTCTCTCTCTCTCTCTCTCTCTCTCTCTCTCTCTCTCTCTCTCTCTCTCTCTCTCCACCATCATGACGGCCACCATCTTTTCCTCCCACCAGCAGGCAGGTAGGGAGGCGTCTCCTCCTTTAATCTTAACACCATCCTCCATCGCTCTCCACCTCCTCCTGACTATGACTGTGGCTAGCCTTGGCCTAGGTGGTGGTACACACCAGTTGTAAGATGTAAGACTGCAGCTTAGCTGTGTCGTGCCTCGCGTCCCTTATTATCTTTTTTTTCCAGTGTGTGTGTGTGTGTGTGTGTGTGTGTGTGTGTGTGTGTGTGTGTGTGTGTGTGCGCACGTGTGTGTGTGTGTGTGTGTGTGTGTGTGTGTGTGTGTGTGTGTGTGTGTGTGCGCACGTGTGTGTGTGTGTGTGTGTGTGTGTGTGTGTGTGTGTGTGTGAGTCGCTTGTCGTATGCTGGCACTTACGTTGGCCTCTCTGCCATTCACGTAACGATAATTCACCACGTTACATAGCTAAGTGTCACAGGGTTCTATAATCACCACGTTACATAGCTAAGTGTCACAGGGTTCTATAATCACCACGTTACATAGCTAAGTGCCACAGGGTTCTATAATCACCACGTTACATAGCTAAGTGTCACAGGGTTCTATAATCACCACGTTACATAGCTAAGTGTAACAGAATTCTGTAATCACCACGCTACATTACTGTGTCACAGGGTTCTGTAATCACCACGTTACATTACTGAGTCACAGGGTTCTGTAATCACCACGTTACATTACTGTGTCACAGGGTTCTGTAATCACCACGTCACATTGCTAAGCGTCGATACAAAAGTCGTGTCCTCTGGCACATTTACTCGCCATATATCTTGCAAGTGTAAAACTTTCTCATCTTTAAATACACTCGTGTAAAGTTAACCCTCATTTTCAAACAGCTTCATCACCCAAGGGTCAGTCCTCACGAAGCTGGCCCTGACGACTTGTCAAAATACTGTGTATAGAGACCTCGAGGAAATCATTAGTGACTAACATTGCGTTAACCATATATTTTCGTATGTCTAACAGTGCGACCAGAAGACGTAGCGGCGTCCTTCTCCGTCCTTACGTACGTGTGAATGGAGAGTATACGAGACGACTGCGTCGCCCTCAAACGAACCCGTTTCGAAAGCAGGTCTGGTGTTCCAACCCTCAGGCCGGGGAGATGTGCTCTCCTAGCAGATTGATTCACCTCGAGTAACCCTGTTGCCTCGAGCCACTTGTGTCTCCACGTCTCGGCTTAGATTTTACTCCTGCTTTGCGTAGGTCTGCGTGTGTCATGAAGCAGTGGGTCCGTCCACGCGAACCACCAAGGTCGTGTTCAAAATGAGTCACTCAACTACAAGTCTGGATTTGTCTCCTCCTACACCACACCAGAGCAAGGACGTGAGGGAGGGAGGGAGGGAGGGACGTAAGTATACAGTCTTGGAGCGTGTTTGCGTACATACACGTCCGCCTAGCAGTACGCGCACACTAACCAAATCCTGTGTCTCTAACTATCCAAGTCTCAGTTTGATTCCTGGTAAGAAGTTATCCCACTATCGACGTTTCATGCAGGGTTTGTTTATATCTATCCCTAAAAGGCTCTATCTTTTTTCACATTCGAGTCCAGATCTAGTCTGCATGAACTAGCCAGACAGACAGACAAACAGACACAATGATATACAGACAGACACATTCACAAGCTGCTCTTAAAATTGGTTTACTTTACTCCCCACAACATGAACACGTGTACCTGCATTTTACCATTGCCGTCCTACTTTGACACCAGCAGGTCCGTGCGTACGCAAGCCTCAGAAATTTCGTCCGCAGTCTGGCGTCTAATCTGCGGACTGCTCTATAATCATACCCTGGCTTACACCACTGCTCCAGTTAGGGGGGGGGGGGGAACTTGTCTTTGCGACACCACAGCGTCCTGGGTTGGACTGTCAAGGGTACAAATTTCTACGCGATTTTTTGACAGCCTTCATGTCTGCTGCCCAACTTGGTCGTGCCTCACCCGTGGACCTTGAATAATTGACCTGCAAGCAGTCCAACCAGGCAGCCCCGAGTTCCTCGCTCATGAAGCTACAGCGAACACTTGAGGTTATTTACGAACTTGTGGGAGGAAAGATTTCAAGATTTTAAGACTGAGCTGACGAAAGGAACGGTGCGAAGTGTGGCCCCCAGTGATAGTGGAGAGAGAGGGAGAGCTAGGTTCTTGGGTCTGGTTGGAAGGTTTGGCTGAGGTAGTGAGGGTTGGACGTTGGTTAATGTGGAGGAGGTGTAGGATTTGGGAGCTTGTGGGAATGGGGAGGATTGGTGGGTCGTGTGGACGGGAGGTTTAAAGTGATGATGAAGGTCAGAATGCTGGGGTTGTGGGATGTAGGGGTTGGATGTTGTGGGAGGTAAGGTTGGGGGATGAAAGGGGTGGTTGTGGTGGGGGAGGGTAGGGTTAGGGGGGGAAGGTTGTGGAAAACAGAGGACCGTCCCACATGACCACCTGAAATACGACACCTCAACATGGGTCATGACCTTTACTGTGTTGTACTTTGTATCGACGTACGAGGACCTCAGCCTCGACCTCTGTAACACGTATCCACCACATCGTATATACCACCATACACTCAAGCACCTCCGGTGGCTGCAGGGCCTCGCCCAAGCCGTAGCGTGTGGCCTGGTAAACAGGAGCAATTAAAACTTAGCTCACCATTACCCTCCTAAGCACCCCACAGACCCCCCCCCCCACTCCCTGGGAAATATAAGACCTATTTCTCAGGCAACTGTGGCAACAATCTCCACCACTGATAAAGGAACCTACTTTTTTCTCCTCTCGCCCTCTGGGATATCATTCTCCCCCCTCCCCCACACCCCCCGATAACCCAGATAGATGTGTGTGTGTGTGTGTGTGTGTGTGTGTGTGTGTGTGTGTGTGTGTGTGTGTGTGTGTGTGTGTGTGTTCTTCGTTAAGGCTCTTATTCCAATCCCTTACTTGGTGCAGCACAACTCTATAGTAATTTACATCACTGTAAATCGTCTACACGATATCTCGTACTCGAGTGGGATGACTGTATACACCAGTACAACGTATGACGTTGATATGTTTATCATCACCGTCATTAAGGGACGAGGTTCCTCACAGGTGACCCAGCTCTCTCACAACATACTCACCATCAGCATCGCTCTCTGCTGAGCCTCACCCTCGGGGGTATGGTAATGGCCGACCACTCCCACATCACCTACCATAAGACGTCTGTACACTATGTAAGTACAAGTTACTGTACATTCTGTACTGAGAACCTCCGTTGAATCCACGGCAGTGAACGATGAACAAGGGGTAAGACTGAGCTGGACTTCAGGAACTTTTCGTTTTGTATCAAATAAGAAAAACATTTCGTCCACATGATTTGCTCATGTTTCGTCCACGACATATTCTACAATGGAAAATGTCACATGGTTACTTGGTTGGTCCACTGCTCTCCTACAGTATGGTACAGACTATAGCTCTCTATCCTGTGGTGTATTTGCTATACCTTGGGAGATCTATATAGCTCAGGAAGATCTATACCATAAAGCCCATTGCTATAACCCCATAATATGTCCCATGGTACTATGTCCATAATATGTCCCACGGCATTCTGGTCATAATGCATCCCATAGTACTCAGGTCATAATATGTCCAATGGTTTTCTGGCCATAATATGTTCCATGGCATTTTGGCCATGATATATCCTATGGTACTTTAAGGATATTGTATTCCGTGGTAAAGTATTTAGACTATAGTTTGTCTCATAGAAAAGCAATCAGATTGTAATATGTTTGCCGGTTATGTACTCAGACCATGATATATCCCGCAGTAAAATACTCAAACCCAAATGTGTCCCATATTACAGTATTGTACTCTATCCCATGGTACAGCACTCATACAAGAATATACCCCATAGCATCGTATGTAGACCAAATCATATCCCACGGTGCAATACACAGAACAAACTATATCCCAGGCGCAATATATACATACAGACCTAACCATACCACATGGTACAGCATCTAAGGCCATACATATACATCACTGCAACACTCGGGCCATAACATCTGGTCTCCTCCGTCTGCCGTATGCACCATCCCCGTATCTCTTACCCCCCCCCCCCCCCCGGGAAACTGTTCCTCCTCCCACCGACCCTCTCATCTCTCTCTCTCTCTCTCTCTCTCTCTCTCTCTCTCTCTCTCTCTCTCTCTCTCTCTCTCTCTCTCTCTCTCTCTCTCTCCTCGAATAACCCATGATCATTCTTCTCCATAATCCATCCCCTCCCGTCCTTCACCCAGGGCCACGCAGCCATCCACAGTCAATCCTCGACGTCTCCACATTAATTTCTCCATGTTAGCTCATCCTTAAACACCCCCATCTCCCCTCCCCCACCTCCACCCCCTGCCCCGTTTTCATTAGCGTCCGCCTTATCATATGATCCCCTCATACAACCATCAAGAAATATATATATCTTATTGTATGATGATATATCTTTAAGTCAGTTATATATCTATAAAACCCTGCAAGAAACAAGAGTAAAACTAAGCCAGGGGTTAAGAGCCCCGATGATTGGCTGTTTCGTCTACCAAGTGACGTCACAGACTTGAGTTATGGCGTCACTGCTCACTCAGCCATGACGTCATAGGGCAGCACCACCCAACAACACCACCACCAATCAGAGGCGTTATGTGACACAGAGGCGTGGGGGAGAGCTTAGGAGAATGAGACAGAACGAGAGAGAGAGAGAGAGAGAGAGAGAGAGAGAGAGAGAGAGAGAGAGAGAGAGAGAGAGAGAGAGAGAGAGAGAGATGAGAGAGAGAGAAACTGTCAAACACGCGATTCACTTGGGACACAGATGGCCGACCTTGTGCAGATCAGATTGTGACGAAGCCCCGGCAAAATAGGTTTCCAGTGCACGCCAGCGGCTGGCGAGGCCCCTGGGCGAGCAAGATCAGGGTCAGTGACCTGATGGCAGGCCCTTGGCTCAGATTGGGAACCTTGCGTGATCGAAGACCCTCAGCTCAGATTTAAGGTCTGTGAACAGGTCAGGTACGTACGAGGGGGGAATGAGCCAAGGGTACTAATCGCAGGCCCTGACGACCTGATCAGATGCCAATCTCACCCTGAGATCAGATTAGGGATATGTGCATTGAGTCTCAGGTCTCACACTATCAGGGATGAGGCAAGGTATACTGACGGGGGCCCTGAGGAAGGCAAGAGCTCAAGATCAGGGACAGACTCGTCGACGTCAGGCCTCGAGGGTTCACACTAGGGCGCGGGTCCTGAGCCTAGATTGAGCAGGGAGGGAGGGAAGAAAGAGAGAGAGAGAGAGAGAGAGAGAGAGAGAGAGAGAGAGAGAGAGAGAGAGAGAGAGAGAGAGAGAGAGAGAGAGAGAGAGAGGAGGGAGATGGGAGGGACTAGAGGCGTATGTACTCGTGTAGTTGGGTCATTTCATCTTGACTCACTCTATATTTTCCTCTCTCTCTCTCTCTCTCTCTCTCTCTCTCTCTCTCTCTCTCTCTCTCTCTCTCTCTCTCTCTCTCTCTCTCTCTCTCTCTCTCCATATTTTCCATAATTCTCGACTGCAAGTCCCCAAACATCGTATAGACGCAGACATATAAGAAAATCCTTAGCGTTCACTTAAGTGACCAGAATTTGTCAAATGATCACGCATGTAAGTACTCTCAGAAAACCTTCACAGCCGTCTCCTCCCACCTACTGCACGCAGCCCCACCAAAGTCAAACTCTCCCTACGTTTGTTGGTGTCGCTGAGTGGTGCACCTTCCTGCCTGAGCCAGCTAGACTCCACTCCTCCCGGTCCACCACGCCCTCCTGAACAACCACGTCCACCCACCTCTCCTGCTCTGCGTCTGCCCACAGATTGTTGACCAGCCACGAGACAACTTGGGGGGAAATCACAGACGATATCTAAGAATTCTGTAATTATTTCGAAATCTGAGGATTCAATTCCTATTATCTGATTACATGTTGGGCTACACTTCCCCACCGCACCCCCACTCCTAACCCCCACCCATCATGATGTAAGCAAGACTATCGTATAATAATAATCCCAATTCAATTAAATACACTTCCACAGCGGCGTCCAATATAACGGTGGCTCCTCGAACCCCAGAACCCATCAAGATAAAGATAATTCAAAAACTTGTATACCAAAAAGAAAAGAAAAGATACTGTGAAATTTTTCTCTTCACCGCCACACATAAGCTCGTGCTTAATTGAACCCTCCCGTTGATACAAGATCCTTATGAGATACACACCAAAAGATATGCTCACCGTACACCTCATACATTAAATCAGATTCATTTTAAAACCCAAATACAAAGAATGTATGACACTTTTTACAACTTAATAAAATATTTCAAAAAACTCCAAAATACTACAGAGACTCATCAAATGATAATTTCCATGAAATATTTTCTTAGGATCGCATAAAAAAAAAAACGCCGCGATAGAAGATGGTTACAGCTAACTACTGGTATCAGGCACGTCTTCCACATAATTGCATTAGTGACCCACATGTGCAATCTGGCCTCCAGTGCCCTCTCGCTGTGTGTCACTTCTTTCTTCCCTTCAACTCATCCTCAACACATACATATGCCCAGTGGGTGATCAACCACTCACTGTCTTCCTCAGTTGAGCCTGAAGTCTCTCTACCCTACTGGTCTTTTGTGAGCCTAAAGCCTCTCTGTCCCACTAGTCTTTGTGAGCCTAAAGCCTCTCTATCCCACTGGTCTCTGTGAGCCTAAAGCCTCTTTATCCCACTGGTCTCTGCGAGCCCAAAGCCTCTCTATCCCACTAGTCTTTGTGAGCCTAAAGCCTCTCTATCCCACTGGTCTCTGTGAGCCTAAAGCCTCTCTATCCAACTAGTCTTTGTGAGCCTAAAGCCTCTCTATCCCACTGGTCTCTGTGAGCCTAAAGCCTCTTTATCCCACTGGTCTCTGCGAGCCCAAAGCCTCTCTATCCCACTAGTCTTTGTGAGCCTAAAGCCTCTCCATCCCACTGGTCTCTGTGAGCCTAAAGCCTCTCTATCCCACTGGTCTCTGTGAGCCTAAAGCCTCTCTATCCTACTAGTCTTTGTGAGCTTCTGTATCCCACTGTGAGCACGAAGCATCACCCTTCTCTTAACCTCAGGACTGGTCAACAGCCACCCCACCCCACACTCCTAGCAGTGAGGCGTCACCCGTCATTGCTCCTGTGATAACATAAAGGTATTTCATTTTCTATGTTAGTTGAGTCGGCTGGCACTATATACTCCCTCCCGCGTTCCACACGACACTGTTTCTCTCACCACGTAGCCCCCTGGTCCGTTCCAACGTGGACCAGTTACCACGCCGTTACCACGTGGTAGGGACCTACGTCGCCCAGAGGTGGATATTTTTGACGCAAGAGCGGCGGGGCGTTTATGGTGCCCACCTACCCATCATGCGTGCGGTGGCGTACACACGAGGCAGAGCGTAAGAAAGGTACGGGGACTGGGGCCTCGATGACTGTATACAAGTAACACAGTGAGGAAGCTGGTTACTAGGAACTAAGCAACCGTAAATGAATTACTTGACAAGATACAAGTTAAGTAAACTGCTTACATAAGCTGAACAATAATGACTTGGTCCCATGCCAAGGTATATAATAAGTGAACTATTTACAACAGGCGAAGCCAAGATACTTTTTTAAGTACATGAGGGAGGGCGCTGTTATGGATGAAATGCGTACACTTACGTACATAATCTTGTAATGACAGGTTGGAAGGATGTCTGACTCCACTAATGCTACGAGAGTCATAACGTTGCAAGGTGTGGGAGTAAATCAGATGGCGAAGTTTAAATCTGGCTCGTTGAAGATCAACAGGAGAGGGAGGGGCGGACTGCAGTGAGTCGTGCAACATCATCATCATTATCATCAAGGTGTCTGCTGATCATGTGAGATACATCTGTTCGTTCACGTTCTTCCCCGGGAGATTGTTTTAAGGCTAAACCCAGGTAAAACCCAGGTCGCATGGTCAATTATATCCCTGGAGACATAAGTATTTCCTAATTCGTCGGTCCCGTCGTGCATTGTGAGCCCAGCATGCGAGGGGCAACCAGAGAAAGTGGGACCGTAAGTCCATCATGGGTAAACTGGCCACACCTGTATCGTGCTCCAGACATACAATATTCGTGCGCAAGGGACTTACGTGAAGTTCACGAGGGGCGAGAGAGAGAGAGAGAGAGAGTCACGTACACCTACACTACATTTCTAGGAAACGTTGGCACTATCTAGGGCAATGAGGGAAGCAAGAAGAGTGTGGTCAGCCGGTTACTAATGCTGAATCCCCCATTCTAGATAGGAACCATCAGCGTGTACACCAACAGCAGCACTTTGCCAGCAGCTCCCCAGCGGTCTCTTGAAGGGATCCGTCTGTATGTGAGATTTCTGAGAGACTGTCGGGAGGTTATGGTGTCACAGCGTGACTAAGGTTCTCATATCTGACTCATAACTTCAGTTCAGGTTGTGATCCGAGCGAAGGCTTTGGGGAGAAGGAGGGAATCATGATATCAAGCGGGTTAATTTCCCATGGGTCAGGGGAGTGCAGCTGCTGTCTCACATGGTAAAATTCATGAATACCTCACGTCCTGAACCCAACTGGTGTTCCCGTAACCCATCCAGATGGATGTCTCCCATTCCAGGAGAAGGTCTGGAATGCTTTCGTGCATGGATTGGGACATGTTTGCCTGAACATCTAGATCCAAGATGACTGACTTCCGTTACTCCGTCTCTGTAACTAGGGAGACCAAAATTATTTCCTCATATCTAGACTATTTGTTGGCTTGCGACAGCCAAGGATGATGATATAGCTTCACCCATGTTCCTCAAGTCTTCCAAGCCTTCTATTAGGCGCTAAACAGAAATGCATTAACCAGATAAAGATGAACGTTATTTCAACTACCGTGACATCAGCTCCACACTGAGCATAAAGGCCAACTACTGCAGCCCTGAGTGCTTTAACATCTTTATCTGTAGTGATAACTAAGTCTAGCTACAGCAGCTCCAAATAATGGTTCTATTACGCCAAGATATCGATACCTTCATACGTATCTATCGTGCGGTCTACCACTCAGTCAGTTTCCGCAAGGTGTCCGTTGAGCGTCATTATGTTGTCATCAGATAACGCGATAATATTTTTTTCCATTCCTCATCGACCTTCGAAACTGAGCTTCACACCTTCGACCTGCAAGAGGTCATCGCCGTCCTCCTGGAAGATACGCTATCCTTTGCTCCTCCACCCACAGCGTGAAGTCCATCCCCCACAACGGACCTCGGTCATCTCCACTCGGTCTTGAACCTCATGTAAACATTCCGTCAGCCTTATCATACAGCACGGTGTTCTCCAGCGCCTTCCTCCTCTACAAGTGTCCACTTCATCCTCTCCCGCCGTTGGTTCCTCTGACGTGATCACACCTCACCCTGGCCTAAAGGCTTTGATGTGCCCCTCACTCTCCACATACTACAAACCTCGGCAACGACGACTTCCGGATAATGAAACACCTGTTTCAGTACGTACTTGTGTCTTCTGTCACTCTCATTCCAGGATCCAGCAAGTCAACACGCTCAAAGAAGCATACTCTCTCTGCTCCATGTAGATTGTACTGCCTCCCATGAAGAGCTGCTTGTTGCTTCGCGTGGTTCAATCGTTCACTCGTCATTTCAAACTCGTTCCTTTACCAGAATTCTATCGGAAGACTGCCCTGCTCTCCATTTCAAAATACAAACAGAACCTATTAAGTTGTTGACACATAACTCCAGGGGTGTCAGTCTCTCTGACGAACGCTCACAGTTTAGCATCTTATCCCCAATATTCTCAGTAAGCCCTTCTGACACAGTAGCACATCACCCCGCTGGCAATGGTCTAGTGGAATGCACGAATTCAAAAATCTTGATCGTCGGGTGCCATTTCGTCTCGACCAACAATACCGCTTGAAAGAGGGCCGTTCCCATTGTTCATTATTCAGTAATCGTCCAGTTGATAGGCGCCTCTGTATATTTCATCCATTACCTTAGAGACAAACGTCTGCCAAACGAGGTAATACTCTCTTCACCAAGACCAACCAACAGTGTGGCTGGCTCCGTCACAACACGACCTGCATCGTCCCAACGCATCGGTAATGTAATCCGCAAGACTCCAACACAGCTCAGATCCTCAGAAATTGTCACGACAGCAAAAACCTCCACGTCCCAGACCTGTTCACGAAGGGCAAGTGGTTGGTGAAGCGAGACGCATCGTGTCTCACACCTATGCTTCTACAAGATGGTCACCGCCCCTCACTACGGGAGATGGAGAAAGGAAGGGGGTTGGAGAAGAGAAGGTACATTCGAAATATGGGAGATACATATGGCGTATCTTTAGTATGTATTGTTCACATGAAATCGATGTATACAGTTCACCACTGGGCGTCTAGGGTTCGAACCCGGGCCATCTGAGTGGTAGATGTAAAGTGCACGGATGTGTATGGTGTGGGTATTCAGGAAGGCAGTGACATGAGTGACTCGGACATTCGAGGTATGCCATTCCGGCTTCCTTAAGCTAAATATGATCGTCGAGTTTTCCAGACTTTCCAACCGACCGGGTCAGTGTTGTGAGACCCTTCCCTCCACCACATCTTGTTGCCCAGAAAATCGGATGGATGTTAGAGCGTAATCTCTCCCTCGACCGCTGATCTTGTCATGGTTTTTGATCTCACTGATTCTCTTTTCCTCTCGGACCGACTCAGGTGTACCCACGGTCCATTGTCTCCCCTCTGTGGGTACTGTCCTACCGATGATTATGTGATTCCTCCCACTCCAGGCCTTGGCAATACGTCCCTCAAAGTCGTCTGGGGGTCTTCCAATTCTCCTTTACCTCACCATATCATTTATAGGCTCACGTGGCCCTTGTACTACGTAATGTGTCGTCACTCCCTCGACCCATCCAGCTGAACCACTACACACTCCCTCTATGGACCACGTAACCAGCCGTGTTCAAGCGTTTACCTCCACGTAAGCTCGCGAGGCGTTCCTCTTTAATTTTTCGTCAGATTGACTTCACCTGCCCAAATCTCTTTTGTTGGTAATGCCAGTGTTGTAAAACACTAATGGCTCTCCCAGGGGGCACCGGTGTAATTACGAACTTTGTCTGCAAATATCTCCCTGAAAGTTAGAATAGGTCAGTATGTTATTTTAGACTCTTGGGTACTGTCGAGAGATCTCTGAGAAATCTTGAGACGCCTCTCGAATCACCGTAAATCTAAGTCACTCCCTCTTTGTCTTTCGTGTAAGTCTTTCGCTTGTCTGCCACGACGCTTGAGTGTCGATAGGTCCAACAGATGTGTCCACCCTGCGTATCTCGGGCTGGTCATCTGTGTCTCACCTTAGGAGGTGTTGCCACTGTCATACGTCATCCTCCACCCGTGCTGCCAGCGACCACACCTTCCCACCTCCGTCTCTCCGTCCACCAATGGTTCATTCATCAGTAACTAATCTTCATTCAGCTTAATCTTTATCTTTTTTTCTTTTTCGAAATGTATCATTTAAGGTTTTTAAGTTTTTTTCCTTTTATTCCGTCACTTTTACGTATATACTACACTGCACTTAATTGTGATAACGGATAACTATGAACACCCCAGAACTCAGCCGACTCGTCTGCATGTTATTGCACCGCAATTTCCTTTAATAATTATAACTTGGTTGTGATTCACTTCTATTCACCGCATGAATTATACCTAAGTCCCTTACGGACTCTGTTAATTGTTTCCTGGCACTTTTGCAACTCTCTCATGTGCAGCCATTAATATTCATGTCATGTGTTTACGTGCTTTTTCACTGTATGTTGTATATGTCCCTGTTTACCCCAAGTGCTTTTCTCTCTTGTCTATAAATGAATCCCAGTGTATGAGACCGCCATAGCAGGGGGATGGGTTCTTTTTCCCAACTCTTTTCTCTAGTCCTCTAAGTCCCTTGTGCATGACGGTACGATCCTGAAGCACGAAGACGGTACGATCCTGAAGAACGACGGTACGATCCTGAAGCAGCACGACTGTGCGATCCTGAAGCACGACGGTACGATCCTGAAGCACGAAGACGGTACGATCCTGAAGCCCGAAGACGGTACGATCCTGAAGAACGAAGACGGTACGATCCTGAAGCACGACGGTACGATCCTGAAGCCCGAAGACGGTACGATCCTGAAGAACGAAGACGGTACGATCCTGAAGCACGAAGACGGTACGATCCTGAAGCACGAAGACGGTACGATCCTGAAGCACGGTGACGGTGCGATCCTGAAGCACGGTGACGGTACGATCCTGAAACACGAAGACGGTACGATCCTGAAGCACGGTGATACGCTACGACACCCCCCCCCCCTTTCCCCCACCCCTCGGGTACGAACGGCCCTTAACTAACACACACGTCTGCCTCCTTAAAGCACTCCCTCCTCCCTTTCCCCCACGTGTGTCCAGGCAGCTCTGTATTCGACCATCCAGGGGAAGACGGACGGGCAGGTGGTCACCATCATTGTCATCCCTCGGTGGAGGTCAATGTGTAAGTGACTCTGGAATCGTCAGGTCATTATCTTTACAAACCATTTTTCTTTATTAACCTAACAAGAAAATATAAAAGAAATATATAAATAGATCTTGGACTTCTTTTTTCCGTCCCATTCAATTCAGACTATACTCTGTCTCAAGTTCCTTTTTACGACTCGAAATCCCCTTCCCCCCACATCAACCTGCCAGCCGAATAAAAGTTCAATTATCTTCTAAATTCTTTTTTTTTCCTCCGAACTTAAAACTACTTTGATAATGCATGTCAGACACACACACACACACACACACACACACGGTAATCCAGGTCAGATCTCCAACTCAAATCGAACCAGTTGTCGAGTGGTTGGGCCAGATATGAACCACGTTCGTTCGTTACCAACAGTTCCTACTCCAAATGCACGACCCCCGACGAAGTGCCCTCCGGGCCACGCGGGTCAAGATCTGGCATGCCTGGGTTCGACTCTGTCCTGCCACGGGGACCACGTCAGGGTCAAATTCGTCGTAGTAAACCCTCCATCCAGGCCCTATGGACCAAACCATGGACGCGAGGCCACACTCTTCCAGCAGTGATGTACCGAGTCTTACGCTTCTTCATCTGGTGACGGTGGGAGAGAGGGATACGGGTACACGAGGAACAACAACACTGCGCTGTTGCGCGAGTACAGAGAATATGAGGTGGAAAAACGTGATGCACGATTATGGTAGGAAGGTGAGGAGTTAAGGAGTCTCGTGGCGGAAACCATGAAGGATCCCTTGATTAAGAGGGTCACTGCAGGAGACATGAAGGTGCTGATTAACGAGTCTCGGTGAGTCTTGACCAGAGAACTGCTTGACTGTCTCGCCCTCGGCGCTGGCAGGGTATATCAGGACGGCCAGCCTCGGGGTCACGGAGGCAGTCTATGGGAGATGAGGACGCCCCTCCCCGTGGGAATTGTCCAAACTTCTAGATTGACTAAAAAGACTAAAAGAAAGCTGGCTGACTTGCTAGAGACGAGGGTAGTTTTTTCTTTTCCTTTTTTTTTTTTTTTTTGAGACCTGGAGAAGGTGGAACTTCTGTCATTACGGTCGACGGTGGCCCCCTCTGAGCTCCGACCTCTCACACTTCCGCGGGAGAAACTTTGTGTGAGCTTATAGTCACGCCGTGTCCCAGGGGCTGATGATATGAGTCAAGCTCTACCACCTCCATACATTGGCACGGAGGTCGACTCAGGGGCGAGGATATTGCTCGTAGGTTCTTGAGATCAGATAAAGAAAAAAAAGGGTGTCCCTCTCTGGCTCCAGGGCCAGATAAGGGAGAAATACTGTCCTCCAGTCGTATAAAGCAGATAAAAGAATAAGGGCTTTGAACTCAGTCCCTAAAAGATCAGATACGGGGAAGAAATCAGACCAGGGACACAAGTTGGTTATCTCAGTTTCACCAAAGCCTGGAAAAGGATGCTGACCTGAAGCCCTTGAGATCTGATGAGGGACAAAGATGCTGATCTGAAGCCCTTGAGACCCGATGAGAGACAAGGACGCGGACCTGAAGCCCTTGAGACCCGATGAGAGACAAGGACGCGGACCTGAAGCCCTTGAGACCTGATGAGGGGCAAGGATGCTGACCATAAACCCCCTAGGAACCGGACCGTAGGAGATGGAGTGAGGGATGACCTCGGCTTCTTCCCGTGACCTGCTTACCCTGGCACCCTGGTCACTGACCCCGCCACACTGTGCCAGGATCACCAGGAACAAGTTTTTCCGATCTGTTTTCATCCTTTTTTTTTTTATGGATGTTTCCTTTCTCTTTTTGCGGCACTACCGCCAGCCCTATGTCGGTCAGACCAGCTGGTTTCCTCTCTCTCTCTCTCTCTCTCTCTCTCTCTCTCTCTCTCTCTCTCTCTCTCTCTCTCTCTCTCTCTCTCCGTGGAGTTTGCATTATTAATTTATTTCACTTTGTCGCTGTCTCCCGCGTTAGCGAGGTAGCGCAAGGAAACAGACGAAAGAATGGCCCAACCCACCCACATACACACGTCCACACACGCACATATACATGCAAGGAAACAGACGAAAGACTGGCCCAACCCACCCACATACACACGTCCACACACGCACATATACATACCTATACATCTCAACGTATACATATATATACATACACAGACATATACATATATACACAAGTACATAATTCATACTTGCTGCCTTTATTCATTCTCGTCGCCATCCCGCCACACATGAAATGACAACCCCTCCCCCCCACATGTGCGCGAGGCAGCGCTAGGAAAAGACAACAAAGGCCACATTCGTTCACACTCAAGTCTCTAGCGGTCATTTATAATGCACCGAAACCACAGCTCCCTTTCCACATCCAGGCCCCACAAAACTTGGAAAGGATCACAATTTTGCGCCTGATCCACTATATTCCTATGAGTCCCGTGATTCATCAACTCCCACCATTCCATATGGCCCATACCACGTCCACTCCTAGGTACCTAGAGCATCCAGCATCATTCCGGTCGTCCTCATCCAAACTTAGTTGCAGACCATCCCGTCTCAGTCCCATCCCCTCCCCCCAGGTTGTACCCCATAACCATATCATTGTCCTAACGTAATATCAGTAGTCTCATTTAACTCATTCGTCCAGGTTGTCACCAGCTTCTGGAGTTTCGCGAGAGAGTTTCCCACCACAACCGTGTCATCTGTTTCTTTCCCTACACCTCCAAGCTTTGGAACTCTCTACCCTTCTCATGTCTTTCCCAGTAATTATGACCTGGCACGTTCTAAAAGACGGTTTTTTTTTTTTTTCACTTCCTCCATGATTAGTATTTTTTCTTATGTTAGCTGAGACAGCACGGGCAGCTGAGGCCCTAATCAAGGCCATCCCATCAACGCTCTCTCTCTCTCTCTCTCTCTATATATATATATATATATATATATATATATATATATATATATATATATATATATATATATATATATATATATATACCTTAGTCTGAGCCAGGTACCCATTCTATCGACCAACCCCTATGGGTGGATGAACAGCTGGGTTGACTGTGAACCGACTGCCGTAACCATATTCCAACCTATGACCTCGACCCTGGGCGGCTCGTGAATGCGTCACGGTCAGGAACGCTAACCGCTACACCACGAGAGTCCATACTTTCCCTTGTCTCTTCTTTATCCCTTTCATCAACCTCTCTATATTTCAATCAACGTCCGACCTTGATGTAGGCTTATAATCGTGACTGAAGCCCCTAGTCACCTTCTATGCCCCACCCGACCTCCGGCATACTTAAGTCCCGCTCCCTAGCGCCAAGACTCTAATATCTACCTCCCTTACCACCCTGTACATGAACAGATTAAACAGCCACGATGACATACAAATATGATGGAGATCCAGCTCTACTGGTAACCACTCACCCTCCTCCTTTCCTACTCGCACAAGTACCTTACTATCCCAATAAAAACTCCTGGTTGCCCTCTGTAGCTCTACATTTACTACATGTATTAGCAGCACCTTCTACAAAGCCTTTCTGGCAATTATAAGAAACGCCTTTCGAAATCAATCTACGCCACATAGAAAATCTTTGATTAAGAGACTCTATGTGTCAAGAGGTGAAGGGAGTAAGGAGTAAAAGAGACCGAGAAGAAAATGGGGGGATGTAGAAGGAAACTTTGGGGTATCGGGGCATGATCCTTTACGAATGCGAGTGGCGTGCATCTGAGAGAATGAATTGAATCGGATTGGTATATGGGGGTTGTGCTTGTCAGTGGACTTAATCAGAGTATATGAATCGGTCAGATTAAACCATGAGGTTAATGGTTAGGGTTTGGCCGCAAGATTGCTAAAAAATGAATGTCTGAAAATGAGATTATACAATTCTAAATATATATATATATATATATATATATATATATATATATATATATATATATATATATATATATATATATATATATATATATGTATATTTGCGTGTGTGGACGTATGTATATACATGTGTATGGGGGTGGGTTGGGCCATTTCTTTCGTCTGTTTCCTTGCGCTACCTCGCAAACGCGGGAGACAGCGACAAAGCAAAAAAAAAAAAAAAAAAAAAAAAAAAAAATATATATATATATATATATATATATATATATATATATATATATATATATATATATATATATATATATTGGCAACTTTATGCTCAGATTTCCCAGAGTGAACAATTCAGTCCTCGCATGACTTAACTCCCTCCCTCACCATGTACGTCATTCACTACCTGTTCTCCATCAGGCGAGTGTTATACGACTCTTCCAGCTCACTCCAGCTGCCTCTCCCTTCCTCCCACACACCATTCACTCTAGGCTCTGAATGTCCACTAATTGGTGGCGTTTTGATTGCTTTCACCAACAGTTGTTTGTAAGTTCCTACACAGAAGGACAATACGCGCCATTTCCCAAGCCTCTCCGCACGTATCACCACAATCACACACATCACAGCCCGTAGATCCTGCGCATACCACCACCATCACCCTACCCAAGCCCCGATACGACAACAACACTGCACGCCACCACTCGCATCCCCCCCTCTATACACCACAACAAAGATGCAGAAGTCTATCCAGTCTTTTATTTTGTCCAAAACAGAGCTCACTCTCTCGTAGAAATCCAACACGTTCGTAACGCATGACCTACTTTCCCTGAAAGCGTGTTATTTCTTCACTTGGGTAGTTTTTCCCCAGCATGAAGTTATCCACTTGCTTTCTGATTATCTTTAATACGTTCTACGACCACATTCATCAGGTAGGGCGCTCGGTAGTTCAGCGCCTCCTCCTGGCCTCCTCTCTTGTCGGCAAGTATGACTGACGTCTGCACACACCAGGACTGCGCTTCACGACCCCACCATGCGCAGATGTACGCCACTAGCAGCGCCCCCTCTACACATACACACATACACACACACACGCAACACCGTCCTCATACTATCACTCATGCCCCCTTACACACCATTACCTTATGCCATCCCGCACCGCCGCCCCACGAGCCCTCACCACCACACACCATCAACCCATATCCCCTCAACAAGTCACCTGCAGCACCCATCTCACCCTGAAGACGACGACCCGTGGCAGCGCACAGACACGACCACACGCCCACTAGTGTCGTAGATTTCCCCGCCCACGCTACGAGTAGTGGTCCCGTAGTAAGGAATTTCAGTGTAGCAAGTTCGCTTATTGATTCATGTATGTGGGCAGGTCAGCGAGGGCGGTAGGGGTCCCTGCCTCTTCCAGGCTGAGCCTGACACTCCTTCTCTCGGTAACTGTGGTGGTAACGTAGGACAATACAAGCCCCAAGTGCCTCCAAACCAGTAAAGTGAGCACCAGGATTTCATTGATAGAGTACTCAGTTCCTCTGACGTCATAGCTTGGGGCTGCGATGTTGGATTGATAATTTCCCTTATCAACTTAGATAAGAATGACTCGAGAAGTCAGTTCCCATGCAATTTTCTATAAAAGACCTTCTTATAATGTTATCTACAGCAATAACTGATCAAAGCGATTGAAGACACAAGAGAGAGAGAAAATCAAAACAAGTAAGCGTGCGCGACAACGTTTGGCTGGATGACGTCACTGATGCGCGCTACATCATTTATGGGCTCAGCAGCTCGCGGGCCGCGCAGTCCGAGTAGGGACGACACAGTGTGAGGAACTGCATCCGCTCTGAGGTCGTGTGCGGGAGAAACACATTTTTATTTACATTTAAGTACTTTACGTGTTAACTGGTGAACATTTTGCAAATAATGCTTACTACATTCTCAAGCAGATAAATCTCTTCACCCACGATACTTCACCATCATCATCAACTGCTCCATCAACAACTGCTGCTGCTGCTACTACGGCTTATTAGTACAACTAGACCTTCACTCCGCCACAACCTCGCACTACAGCCACGAGTGTAGTGTAGTGAGCCACAAGGTAAATCAATGTTGTCATTATAGTTCACCCGCAGGCTAGTGCGCCCTTATCATCCCTACCGTAATGTGTTGCACTCTTCTAGTGTTTCCCCAGACCGGCTAAGCCAGGCAGCGGGTGTTGCTATATGTATGTATGTTCTCGTATATTCGGTCTCCTGCTTGACCTAGGTGGCACTGCACGGCAGTGAATGTATGTCAGCGAGAGGATTTTAAAATAGCTTCTGTGGACGGAGGAGGAGGAGGAGGTTACGGGTGTGAGGTTAGCAGCGCCACGTCATAGCCTCGCTCTCCCAAGACCCCCACACCACAGCCCAGTTTAAAGTGATAGAAACGCCCAGTAACTCCCTGCCCCTCCCGCACCACCTCTCCCTCCCCTCTCCCTCCTGGGCGGTGCCGTGGCGGAGAATGCACACAGCTCCAAGTCTGCCGCTGCACCGTTACGATTTGTGCGTAGTAACACCAAGGGTTGGAAGGGTTGAGATGGCAATGGTGCTGGTGTAAAGATCGTGGTGTTACTGGTGTTGTTGGAAGGGTTGAGGTAGCACTGGTATTGGTGGAAGGGTTGTGGTGATAACGGTGTTGGTGGAACGATTGACGTGGCTCTGGTGTTGGTGGAAGGGTTGTGGTGGTGTAGGAAAGGTTGAGATGATGACGGTGTTGGTGGAATGGTTGACGTGGCACTGTTGTTGGTGGAAGGGTTGTGGTGGTGTTGTTGAAACGGTTGAGTTGGTATAAATGTTGTTGTAAAGGTTGCTTGCTGCTGGTGGAAAAGTTCATGTGTTAATGGTGTAGACAGAAGGGCTGGGGTGGTGCTGTTTTTGGAATGGATGAGATGGTGCTGGTGGTGTTGGTGGAGGGGTTTAAGGGACACGGGTGTTGGTCAACGTCTTGAGGTGGTATTGGTGTTAGTGGAGGGAAGGAAGGGCTACGGACGATGAAAGGGATGATCTGGTGTCGATGGAAGGGTTGAAGGGGCACTATGTTGCTGGAATGGTTCACGAGGTGTTGGTTGGAAGGGTACTGGTGTTGCGTGGGAGAACATAAGTGGTGGTGACAGCGATGTTGGAAGGATTGTAGGTGGAGAGTTGGAAGTATTTCTGGTCCTTTTGGAAGGGATGGATTGTTGCTGCTGTTAGTGGAAGGGATGGATTGTTATTACTGTTGATGGAAGGGATAGACTGTTGCTACTGTTGCTGGAAGGGATAGATTGTCACCACTGTTCATGGTAGGGATGGATGTTGTTACTGTTGCTGGAAGGGATGGATCGTCGCCACTGTTTATGAAATGAAAGAGATGTTCTGTTGGTGGAAGGGAATGCTTTTTGGTACTCTTGGTGGAAGGGATGGATTGTTGACATGGTACTGGTGTTGGTGGAAGAGGTGCCGTGGTATTGGGGTTGGGAAAGGTTTGAAGGGGCATTGATGTTGATGGAAGGGTAAACGCGTTAGTGAGGTTGGTGAAAGGTTGAATTGGCACGACAATGAAAGGGTTGAGATGGTACTGGTTTTGATGGAAGAGTTGAAGGGGCACTGATGCTGATGGAAGGGTCGAGGTGGCACTAGTGTTAGTGAAAGGGTTAAAGGGGCACTGATGTTGATGGAAGGGTTGAAGGGGCACTGGTGTTGCGTGAAAGGGTTGAAGGGGCGCTGGTGTTGCATGGAAGGTTTCAAGGGGCACTGGTGTTCTGTGGAAGGGATGAAGGGCACTGGTGTTGCGTAGAAGGGTTGAAGGGGTACTGGTGTTGCGTGGAAGGTTTGAAGGGGCACTGGTGTTCTTTAGAAGGGTTGAAGGGGCACTGGTGTTGCGTGGAAGGGTTGAAGGGGCACGTGTTGTGTGGAAGGGTTGAAGGGGCACGTGTTGTGTGGAAGGATTGAAGGGGTACTGGTGTTGCGTGGAAGGGTTGAAGGGGTACTGGTGTTGCGTGGAAGGATTGAAGGGGTACTGGTGTTGCGTGGAAGGATTGAAGGGGTACTGGTGTTGCGTGGAAGGATTGAAGGGGCGCTTGTGTTGCGAGGAAGGATTGAAGGGGTATTGGTGTTGCGTGGAAGGGTTGAAGGGGTATTGGTGTTGCGTGGAAGGGTTGAAGGGGTATTGGTGTTGCGTGGAAGGGTTGAAGGGGTATTGGTGTTGCGTGGAAGGGTTGAAGGGGTACTGGTGTTGCGTGGAAGGGTTGAAGGGGTATTGGTGTTGCGTGGAAGGGTTGAAAGAGAGCAGGTGTTGAGAGTAAGATTTGAAGCGTTGGTTAGTTTGTTGGGAGGCTTTGCAGGAATAGCAATTAGTACTGATGCAATGGCGATAATACTATGGCAGGTGGATGATCTGAGGTAATGCTATTGTTGGTGGAAGGTTCTTGGTGGTACCGCAGTGGTGTTGATGGAAGGGTTGAGGTGGTATTGGTAGTGATGGAAGGGTTAAGGTGGTACTGGTGTTGATGGTCGGGTCAAGGTGGTACTGGTGTTGATGGACGGGATGAGATGGTACTGGTAGTAATGGAGAGAAACATGTAAGCAGGAGATAGATCGGATGAAGAGAGGCAGTTGGTACACAGACATGAGGATGGGTCTGTGTGAGGAGGAAATGTAACAATTTAAAGATGTAAGAGGGAAAGGTGGAAAAGGTAAGAGTGAACTGGTAATGGAAAAATAAATGAGAATGAAATGGAAGTGGATATTGTCAGAGCCTCCCTGGTGGTATGACCAGAGCTGTGTAGACTACCATTATATTAACTTGACCAGTGCTACCATTAACAGTACTCGCACTGATACCACGGTAAATGGTACCCCCTAGTACTACTCCCACCAACCACTACGGTCATTAATTACCTCCCCTCCCCGCCTCCACACCAGCATCCCTGCCACCAGATCCACCAACAAAACCCGTGCCAAAAGTCTTGACATTCGGCCACACTCGTCACCCACATTCTCGTACTTCAGTGTCTGGATAGGAAAAGCAAAACCGAGACATACGTGCATGGCTCCAGCCATCCCTTGTCCATGACCATGCATGGTACCGTCCCTGGAGAACATGGTCATGCATGGTAACATCCCTGGAACAGGACTATGTATGCCACCATCCCTGGAACACGATCATGCATGGTACCAACTATCCTTTGTCCATGATGATGTATGGTACCAACTTTTCCTTGTACATGATCATGCATGGCACCATCCTTGGAACACGACCATGCAAGATACCATCCCAGGAACACGACCATGCATGGAACCAGCCATCCCAGGAACACAACCATGCATGGCACCAGCCATCCCTTGTTCATGACGTTCCATAGTGAGCATCCATCATCCATGGCCATTAACGGGAGCTACCCATCCGTCGTCTATGATCATGCATGACACCATCCCTGGAATACATCTATGCATGACACCATCCCTGGAATACATCTATGCATGGGGCCATGAGATAACGTCGGAGGAGAGTGAGGGAGGAGGGAAGAGCGGGTGGGGGGGGGGGGGGGGGGGGGGGGGTGGCGACTCCTCACCAGGACTCCATGACCTGTTCCATCAGTTGACGTTCCCCCTCCCCAGCCCCCCCCCCCCCTCCCTCTCAGGTTGTTGACTGACTTAAACGTTATGCAAACGACTGTTACCTCTACGTTCTGACGACGTAAGAGCGACATTGCAAGGTCTTCCGGGTAACTCCCTCCTCCATGGGGACGTGAGTGGGGGGTGTCATGAGGCCCCCCTTCCCCATCCACCCACCAATGGATCTGGTTGCTTATAAGGACCTTTTAAAAGTCTTGAGCCAGCCTATATTTAGGTGGACCCCAGGGGCTCCACGACCCAAGAGGGCATTTGGTGTCCTTTTGGTCCTTTTTGCTTAATAGTGTCAAGGAGAGCATTACTGTGTGTGTGTGTGTGTGTCATGCTATGACACGTGACACTGGTGATGTCACACGCGTTCATTGTATGAGGAGTTCCGGTGTCAGGCAGGGGGTGTGGGGGGGGATGGGATTATGTTATACTTCAGGGTATGATGTGCCGTGGTATATAGTATACCCTTCATTACCCTACCTCACTCCTTCGTACCTCCTTCGTACACTCTCCCACAACACTGGGAGGACGGTACACTCTCCCACAACAGTGGGAGGACGGTACACTCTCCCACAACACTGGAAGGACGATACACTCTCTCACAACACTGGGAGGACGGTATACTCTCCCACAACACTGGAAGGACGGTACACTCTCCCACAACACTGGAAGGACGGTACACTCTCCCACAACACTGGGAGGACGGTATACTCTCCCACAACACTGGAAGGACGGTACATTCTCCCACAACACTGGGAGGACGGTACATTCTCCCACAACACTGGGAGGACGGTACATTCTCCCACAACACTGGGAGGACGGTACACTCTCCCACAACACTGGCAGGACGGTACATTCTCCCACAACACTGGCAGGACGGTACACTCTCCCACAACACTGGCAGGACGGTACACTCTCCCACAACACTGGCAGGACGGTACATTCTCAAAACAACAGCGTATGTTGGGGGAGGGGCGGCTGGTTGGGGGTCTGTATTCTCTCTCACAACTCTGGAGTGGGGGAGGGGGGAATCGGTACACATTCGCACCGGATCAGTGTAAACTGGCTCGGGGTCAAGGATTGCTGCTCTAGATTTCATGCCTATATATATATATATATATATATATATATATATATATATATATATATATATATATATATATATATGTGTGTGTGTGTGTGTGTGTGTGTGTGTGTGTGTAGAATTATCGCTCAATTTTTTGGAAACAAAAACCATCATAATATTATGCGTAACACGACGACCTTTCGGTAATCTGTTCTTGTTTCTAGCAGCTGGAGAAGACTGTCATTATTTTCGTATTTTCTCTCAGAAATCTGATACCTCGCCAAAGGAGGACGGGGCCAGTGTAATCCGTCCCATGTACTACTAGTCCCATGTGGCCTTGTCTAGGTGGGTAGTAGGAGGGAAGGGGGGGCCAGTATTGATGTCAGTGCGAGCGGTACTAACTCATCTTCATACGACCCTCTCCCGAGAGAGAGAGAGAGAGAGAGAGAGAGAGAGAGAGAGAGAGAGAGAGAGAGAGAGAGAGAGAGAGTCGCACGATATACCCTGGTCGTACGCGCCAGGTTGTACAGGATGTATATGGAAATGCGTATCTCTCACCCTTCCGCCACACGAATCAAAAACCAGCAGAGGATGTGAGGAAGACACACACACACACACACACACACACACACACACACACACACACAGTGTTACCTCAGCCCCGGGCATCAACTCCCCTTACTACATTTTCCTGTGAAATTAAAGTGGCATTTTTGATGTTCTGTGGTGGGGGGAAATGCACTCACACAATCTCCACTCAAAGGCATCGCATTAAACGGGATTTGTCGCGATGCCGTCACTTTGAGCCGCATTTCCTCTACCCCCCCCCCCCCCCCCCCGGGAGGCAGACAAGCAAGCAGGCAGGCAGGTGACCTACATCCTCAACCGTCCACCTAACCTGTGCTTGCAGTCGTAAAAGTGACGGCGGGATAGTATACACCCAGCCAACAAGCAGCCACCTTACGCTCTCGTGTGTCGGTCTGGATGTCGGTCTGCCACGCACGCGCTGGACTTTTACTTACCTACCTCCCTTAGGCGGCTGCTCCTCTTCGCTTGCTGTAATTATTCCGGTTTCTGTTTCCAGAGAGAGAGAGAGAGAGAGAGAGAGAGAGAGAGAGAGAGAGAGAGAGAGAGAGAAAAGAAGAGAAGAGAAGAGAAGAGAAGAGAAGAGAAGAGAGAGAGAGAGACCCAAGCACCAAGCGAGGTTGAGTGGCCTTAATAATACTAAGATAAATGCATTGCCTTAAAAGCAGTAGAAGAAAAGGACAGCTAAGCAAAGGCTCTATCCCTCACCCTCCGCTCCCTCCGGCAACACGCCGGGTGGAGAACAGGGAGAAAAAATACCTTGCAGGATTAATATTCGTGATGGAAATTTTTATAGGAAAGTCTACAGGCTGAATGAACATGAATATGTCATGCATCCCATCACCAACGGCATGCATCCCTCCACGAGAGAGAGAGAGAGAGAGAGAGAGAGAGAGAGAGAGAGAGAGAGAGAGAGAGAGAGAGAGAGAGAGAGAGAGAGATATGAGGGTAGGATCAGGTCAGGCCGGGTCAGGATAGTCAGTTAAGGTCAAGAGGAGAGGTGAGAGACGGTTCGGGTAAGAGGGAAGAGGAGGGTACGGTCTGAGGGAAAGGGAGAGTCAGGTCAGGAGAAGGGAAAGTCAGGTCAGGATGTGAAGGTCAGAGACGCGCTAAACCACACACTTCTTTTTTTCTTTTTTTTCCTCCAGTGTGGTCGGAACATTTAGTGTACGTACAGTCTGACCTGTCCTATGGAAAGGCAGAGGTTGACCTGAGGTAGATGTTCAGAAGCCACACATGGTACAGATTACGGATCCACTTAGTAGACATTACAGGACCAACGGTGTACACATTACAGGCCAACTTAGTACTCATTGTGGGTTAGCTTAGTGATGGTTATGGACCCTACGCAGTACAGATTACGGACCGTGTATGTTCAAATCACGGGTCAACTTAGTACGGATTCCCTGACCATTGTAGTACAGTTAATAGGTCGACTTTGTACATATTACAGGCCAGTTTATAACAGGTTACAGATCCTCAATTTGGCACAGGTTACAGCAGTAGCCTTAAAAGGACCGAGAAGCATATTAACCTTCAGAACTAAGCTGGCATCATGCACGGCAACACCAGGATGGGGAGCAGGCAACCCCCACAAGTCGCTTTCGGTGGTATTGTTTGGGTCTTACGTCACACCGGATGTGTTGTAAACCGGTGGACCAGAGGTAAACCAGATGATGTGTAGACTACGTATCACGCCAGCTGCGCTTACTGTCTACCTACCTAACCTACCCCCCACCCCCACACCTAACCTAACCTACCCCACCCCTGTCCCTTACGATGTTGACCGGATGTTTCTATTATGGGAGAATGAATCTCTCTCTCTCTCTCTCTCTCTCTCTCTCTCTCTCTCTCTCTCTCTCTCTCTCTCTCTCTCTCTCTCTCTCTCTCTCTCTCTCAAGCAAAATACCTGGGGGGGGGGGGAGTTGGAAGGCAGAAGAAAACCCGATAATGAATTTTCGACCAGATATCGCTTCCCAATGAGAACCGGTTTCCCCGTAGGGCCGAGCAGGGTGATCAGCTCTATGGACGGGCTAGGGAACGGACCGGACACCTCTCCTGCCGTGTATATACGTAGTGCCAGGGCGTCAACGAGCAACGCCCACGCCTATAATACGTCCCAGTATTGTATTACGCGGGGGTGTCTCCTGCCCCGGTGTGGCATCAGTGGGCGTACTCCAGGGGGCGACTCCCCGCATCTGGCCACAGTGGAGGAGGAGGAGGAGTCGGCCCGTTAATACTGATTGGAACGACCCGTGAAGTGTCTTGTGTCTGAAGACCTTTTGGCTCTGGGAGACACCTGTGCTTTACGGCGCGCTTGGAGACCGCTGGTGTATAGCTACACTGATATGGACGAAGGCGTCCTCTGTTGTGTAACTGAGTTGTTAAAGTGTTGCTTTATATCTTGAGAAAAATGTTTGAGAGACATGACTGGTAAATAATGTGGGTCTTACCCACCGTTATGTAAACGTTTTAGGTGATTACGATAAGTCGCGTTTTTCGAATGTTTTTTTAACGCACATACACATTACTAACCCGGAATGACGGTATTTTTCTTTTTTTTTTTTTACTGTGATTACCATTTAAATCCACTCATGTGTTACGCAGTTTGTTTTTTGACACGAGTTGCCACCGTTTTCTTAACCTTGTAAACATTACGCACGTGTGCGTATGTGTGGTTTGGTCTGACGGCAGAAAGGTGGTGGAGGTGGTGCCCACATGGCCAAGCTGACGAAGATGGGTGTTTGGTTGGGTAAGACAGTAGGAAGTGTGAGGGGGGGGAGAAGCTTGATAGAGTGATGTTGTGGTGGAGGTGATGACGGGCGTTATGTAAGATCACTGTATAGGAAGGTTATGGAGTGCGTTACGCAAGAGCAGAGCGAGGGAGGGTGATAGAGTGTGTTAGGTAAGAGTGGAGGGTGTAGGAGAGGTAACCAGAGACTGCCGCCGCCCAGACGGACGGAGGCACAGCCCTCGCCTCGCACGGGTACGGAGGTGACGACGTGTTCTGGGCCAGCAGGAGCAGGTGACGTGTTCTGGGCTAGCAAGAGCAGATGACGTGTTCTGAGCCAGCAGGAGCAGATGACGTGTTCTGGGCCAGCAGGAGCAGGTGACGTGTTCTGAGCCAGCAGGAGGCACAAGAGGGCACGCCCCTTGCAATGCTTGGTCCCTCGCTGTAGGTGGTGCTGATGTAGGTGCTCTTGCTATACGTGGGTGCAAACTGGGTCCCTCGCTGTAGGTGGTGCTGGTGTAGGTGGTCTTGCTCTACGTGGTTGCAAATTATGTCCCTCGATGTAGGTGGTGCTGGTATAGGTGGTGGATCTTGCTCTAAGTGGGTGCAAATTAGGACCCTCGCTATAGGTGGTGCTGGTGTATGTGGGTCTTGCTCTACGTGGGTGCAAATTTGGTCCCTCGCTGGAGGTGGTGCTGGTGTAGGTTGGTCTTGCTCTACATGGATGCAAATTGGGTCCCTTGCTCTAGATGTTCCTACTGCACGAGGGAGAAAATTGGCTCAGCTACAAGGTCGTCATGCAACGGCTGCTGCTGGTACTTCCTAAGTGTTGATGTTGGTGGTGGTGGTGTTGGCAGTACTGACTGACGTCAGTGTAGATGGTGAGGCCCGGGTGTAGGTGGTGATGTAGACCCTGCAGGTGGTACAGGTGGCCGCACGGGTTGCAGTACGCCCAGGTGGTGTTCCATATATGTGTGGACCGCCAGAGAGGACAACGCAATATGGTCATTATGGTTGGAGAGGGTCTGGCGTCATGACGCACCAGTATGATCCACTGACCAGCTGACAGACACGGACGGGGATGGGCGGCGCGAACGCATTGACGAAGATGTACCTTCGTCCAACGGACGGAGAAGGACGGTGTGGTTACGAGAGAGAGAGAGAGAGAGAGAGAGAGAGAGAGAGAGAGAGAGAGAGAGAGAGAGAGAGAGAGAGAGAGAAGGGGGGCGTAACCCTCACCTTGAAGTCAACCTTCGTCTCGAAGTCTCCACACTTCTCTACTCTTACTCTCTTTTCTCTCTTCCACCCCCGTGAGTGTTTCTTGGTTGAGTTTTTGTTTGACATGATTCCAACAACCAGTCTGTGATCACAGACTGGTAATTAGAAGGGTTACGTTGATGTCCACCACCAGAACTCTGACATGGTCTGTAATTCCCGACCTCTGTAAGCTGCTACCATCATGACAGTCATTATTATCACTAACTTTGTCTCTAGTGACCATCCTCCTCCTCCTGCTCCTCCTCCTCGCGAAGCCTCTTACTCATCTCATCTTAATTCCAGTATGACTCGGGTCTCACTGCCTCATACTGGATTGAAGGGTGGGTGGGTGGGTAGGTGGAGTCCGGGAGTGGGGGTTGTGGGGGACGGCCGGCCGGCCAAGCACATCACAGTCACCACACACACACACACACACACACACACACACACACACACACAGCTAATTTATATATATATATATATATATATATATATATATATATATATATATATATATATATATATATATATATATATATATATATATGCTCGAATTGCCTTCAGCCGCTGTGTGAAACAGCCATTGTCTAAGGCCATCATTTCAAAGAGATTTTGTCGTCTTACAACAGTCTGCACCAGGAAACAATAACCAGAGAAGAGAGAGAAAAAAATAAGAATTGTAAGAGAAAGAGATATACATAATTATAACAACAACTCCTACCATGAATCATCTTTCGTCTTTGTGTGCCTTCCTCATGACCTGATGTGATTCATCCAGCGGGACCAGCTGAACCTGTTCCTCCCCTCCACCCACCCAGCAGCCATCCTGACAACATCATAATCGGATAGGGAGAAAGGAAACCCACGCTACCCTACGGTGCGCCAAGGTGACCGTCTGACATCTACGGCAGGGATAGGGGGTTGGCGGGTTGGGTTTTTACGGTGGGTTGTTGTAGAGAAATGTCTGAAGGGAGGGTGCAATGGAAAGTACGTGGGAATGCAAGGGACGGACAGATAATAGACGATATGGTAGTTTATCAAGAGTTTACCTGCCGAAAGGTAAGGTAAGAGCGTGGCGCTCACCGCAGGAAGGATCTAGTTAACGACAAACGGTTGCTTGGAGGGTGAGTTACACACACAGATCCCCAGGTTCCAAGCGACGTGGTCAGGCCTTCTGAGGTCTAACTTGTTTAATTCCATTTGCTTCGTTGGTGACCTTACCACACAGCAGTAGTCGACTTTGCTTACGTGTACTTTAAGCGTATTCATAGACGGTATCGTGTCACTTTTCCCCGCTGAGCCTTTATACGGTGTCATCAGTGTGTTGCTGAAGGTCATTTTCGTTGAAATCCCGTCGGGTTCACCCCTACCCCCATGCCTGTGTTTAGCTAAGCATTGCTGCACCTCTCTCTCTCTCTCTCTTTGACCATGTGATCCTATCACTGTGCTTACTTTGAAGTCATTGTCAGCAAAGAACTTGGCTCTACTTTCTCGTACTTCACAGTCGATGTCTTATAGAAAGGCTTGAGGCAGTAGTAACACCCCTCCTTGTGGCACCTCCGAACAGAGCATCATCATCTGACATGGTTCTATTGTGCTACTTGAAAATTCCTGTGAGTCAAACTGTCAGTGATCCATCTTTTTTGTGATCCGTCTTCCTATCTTACCGGTGAATTGGGTTTTGATACTCCCTCTCTCACTCTCCAGTAGATTTCTCAGGTTTAGTTAGTCAAATGCCATTCTGCGAATCTCTGCTATTTTGTTTTCATCCATCGTCTGCCTCATCAATAGCATCGCTGGCTTACCTGCTGTTGTTTCCGCATGCTTTATGCATGATGAGTGGAATACACCCCGGGTCAAGAAGCGGGCGTCTCTCTGATGATTACAGCAGTTTCTGATATCTCTGTATTTACGAATGCGTCGTTATCAACTTGGCTGAAAAGCAAATGCCATCAAATTTCTCCTCGCATTTTCCAGCTGGCTGTTGATTTGTATTGTCTGCTGAGCATGTTCCGTATTCCATATCAACTATTTTCAGTGTTTATCTCGTGTTTTAAAGGATTCATGACTTTGTATGATTATTCATTCATTCTCAGTAACTTCGGGGTACCCGTCCATTACTTTGCATAACATTTTCTTCATTCATTTTCACTTCTCGTCTGCATGGTGTTTCAATATCTCGTCCCCAGCGTTCTTGAAGTCTCTCATCCTCCTCCTCCTTTGATTGTTCTTTTTCTTTATTTTCCCACATCCTCTTCCTCGTTTCCTCCACCGTTTTTTCTCTGTTGTCTTCGTACATTCTGAACTGTTTTTCCTTTTTCGTTGGAGAGAGAGAGAGAGAGAGAGAGAGAGAGAGAGAGAGAGAGAGAGAGAGAGAGAGAGAGGGGGGGGGGGTAGATCAGCCCTGGGAAGCCTCACAAGCAAGGTCAAACTACACAAGATATAGGGCGTGCACCACGGGCCAGAGTTGTGCCCTCACCTCACGTGGAGGGGGGTCCCCCAGGCGGCGGTGATGACACCACCACACGTGTAACACTTACGTGCTGACCGTAACCAACGGATCGATCCCCACCACGTTACGTACCACGACCAGGAGGAAGCTGGCTGGCTCTCTCTCTCTCTCTCTCTCTCTCTCTCTCTCTCTCTCTCTCTCTCTCTCTCTCTCTCTCTCTCTCACTCACACACACACACACACACACACCACACGTGTGTGTGTGGGAGGTGTGCAGCAGCTGTTCACAGATGCGCCGACCCACAGGCATGATATCACCCGAACGAAACACTGAGGCAAGGAAATGCAGTTTCCCACTATGTACCGAACACCTTCCGTATTTCTTCGTGTGTGTGTGTGTGTGTGTGTGTGTGTGTGTGTGTGTGTGTGTGTCTGTGCCTCCGTGTAGAGTGTGTGTAGGCGTGACAAAAGTCATGGAAGAATAAAATGTATGCAAAAGTCTTTCTAAAATGCTGGCAGTAAAGAAAAATGAGTTAGTAAAGTTAAGAAGTGCTACTCTAAGACAAAAAAAAAAAAAAATACATATGTAATTACGTAGGAAGAAACTAATGTGCTAATTAACCTCTTACATGTATTTACTTTATTTCTCATTATGTGTGACTTATTATATCTGTGACGTCAGAGAGGAAGGGTCCTCCACCCCTGGGGCACTACGGGTCGACCCTTGATTACGACGGTGAAACTTTTGGCTCTGATGACCCCTGTCATGAACAGGGTCGGGTCAAAGGGGTCAGGCGGCCGTCCTATTCGTGGGTCGTACCGTCAGGACCAAAGAGGTTACCCTCTTTTTAGCAGTTGATGTGTGTGGGTCATTACGTATCTGGAGGTGCGTAATTGCACGGTGTGGGGGGGAGGGAGTCCTACACTCATGGTAGGGACCCCCCCCCCCCATCTCACAGGTGTGTTATTACGTAGTTGTAACTGCCTGTTTCTACTGTACGGGGGAGGCAGTTTTACACTTGTGGGGCCCAATTTCATGAGTGTGTGTGTGTGTGTGTGTGTGTGTGTGTGTGTACACTGCTAGCTGCTTACACACACGCGCACTCACACACACACACGCCTGGGTTCGAATCCTTTGCGCGGCATGGCCCACAGCCAACCCAGCTATTCATCCTTCCCTCAGGGGTTGGTCGATAAATGGGCGCCTGGCTTAGGCTGGTGTGTGTGTGTGTGTGTGTGTGTGTGTGTGTGTGTGTGTGTGTGTGTGTGTGTGTACTCATAAGAGTAAAGACGTATAGTACATATAGACAAGGCTGAAAGACATGGCAACACGAGTTGAAAACTTTCCTTTCTCCCTGATTTACACAAATTATAATCTCACACACACAAACACACGCTTACACACACACACACACACACACACACACACACACACACACACACACACACACACACACACACACAGGGGTGCGGACCCTCGCCCCAGCCAGAAATAGCAGTTTATCTCAACGTGTCCCGATTCTCCAGGCAGACAGTGACAAGGCGCCGCCTCAACCAATCGCCGTGTATGCACCATATTCCCCAGCCAATTAGAATGCTGGTTGTATACGCCGGGTACACGTAAAGTGGTCAAGTGACTTAACTGATTAAATGCCTTGTGTGGTATTACGTGGTTGTGTTCATTTCTTGGGGTCAGGAGAGAGAGAGAGAGAGAGAGAGAGAGAGAGAGAGAGAGAGAGAGAGAGAGAGAGAGAGAGAGAGAGAGACTCCGTTGCTCACTGGTGCTCCGTCTTGAGAGACGAGAGGGATCTAGATCTCACGTTCGGCCTCACAGCCTCTCGCCTTGAAGGACCTCTTGTCTCTACCAGCCTCTCCACGATGCACTTCCGTGTCCCAAGACCTCACTCCATGTCCAGCCCTCACTGCGTGTTAAGACGGCCCCTGCATGGCTAGCCCTCATTACATGACATGTGCAGGCCTTACTGCATATCCAGACCTCACTCTATGTCAAAGCCATCAGTGCATGCCCAGCCCTCACTGCATGTCCAGCGTCCAGTCGTCACTGCATGACCATACCCTACTGTATGTCCAGACCTCATTGCATATTCAGCCCCCACTACCCGCCCAGCCCTCAGGGCATGTCCAGGTTTCACTACATTCCCAACTCTCGCTGCATGTCGGGGCCCTCACTGCATGACCAGCCCTCATGACAAGACGCATGTCTCCCCTATTCTCCCGTGTCCTCTACTATAGCACGTGTCCAAACCTCTCCATATGGTACGTGTCCAAGCCAGGAATGAAAGTGACGTCGAGTTGTACTACGTCAGACGGGGGTCAGGTCATGACATCGTAGGTCGTCAAGGGAGTTGGAGGTGGGGGGATACGTTTCACGGTGATGCCTGCCGTCTGTCTGTCTGTCTCTCTCAATGGTTTTATGATGCAAGCGTTTCTGAAGATAGACAAAGGATCTCTTTTGATCAAATCTGTTGCCTAGTTCGACCCTCTTGTCGGTGTTCGTCCAACCCCTTGTGGTCGTGACCAGGTGTATGGCCACGGGGTTGGTCTCATCTGCTGGCACCTCCAGCACTGAGGAGGACGAGAGTCAATTGACCAGATGTGTCCACGGGGTCTCTCTCCACCTGTGAGCACACGCACAGGTAAACAACCCACCAGGTGTGATCAGAGGGCCTGTTATTTACGCTTGCCACGCGGAGGACACATGTCGGCCAGACCAGGTGTGGTGCGGCGAGGCCAGAGTGTGGCATGGATCAGTTATACAACCGGCCATATAATCCTCCGTGTTGATATTAGTCAGCTCGGAAGACATTTGTACGTAGGAATGCGACCCGTATGACATATGACCATAATCCTTTCTAATTTGCTGTCGTTAAATTATACCGTGAAATTATTACTTGTATAACCAACCTTACTTCCCTCTGTGTCCACGACGGTGCGGCCTCTCAGTACGACGGTACGACCCATGAGTAAGAAGGTCTCTGGTCTTTGGCTTGATGGAAAAGGCCAGGTTCTACCCAGGATTCGTACCGTCGTGCTCAAGGGTCGCACCCCGGGATCGTATCATCGTGCTCAAGGGTCGCACCCCGGGATCGTATCATCGTGCTCAAGGGTCGCACCCCGGGATCGTACCGTCGTGCTCAAGGGTCGCACCCCAGGATCATACCGTCGTGCTCAAGGGTCGCACCCCAGGATCGTACCGTCGTGCTCAAGGGTCGCACCCCGGGATCGTATCATCGTGCTCAAGGGTCGCACCCCAGGATCGTACCGTCGTGCTCAAGGGTCGCACCCCAGGATCGTACCGTCGTGCCCCAAGATCCTAACCATCGTGCTCCAGTACTGTACCATCGTTACCCAAGATCGTACCATCAAGACCAATGTTTGTACCGTCCTTCTCCAAGACCGCACTGTCCTTCTCTAAGATCGTACCGTCGTGCCCAAGAATTGTACCGCTATGGCGAAGGGTTGGGGATTAGGTAATAAGTGCAGCTTTATCTCTTTTTTTATATATATATTTTTTCCTCTTTTCTTTTTTAGTCAGGTAGCATGGGGCAGTGGGTGGTCTACACACACACACACACACACACACACACACACACACACACACACACACACACACACACACGGGGTCATCAGGCCTCCCTGCTGACGAAACCCTTGGCCACTTTTGACGCAAAGTTCACCATCACAAAAACCTGCCCTGACCATAGTGTGTGTGTGTGTGTGTGTGTGTGTGTGTGTGTGTGTGTGTGTGTGTGTGTGTTCGTTCGTTCTTTCCTTATCTTTTTTCTCGTTCTTTCTCATTTTCATCCCTGTACTTTTATCCACCACTGTCACCACCTCTACCACCGCCCTTCGCATACATGAGCTGTTTTTCTACGTCTGCCAGAACTGTTCGCCCTTCTATGAATGACAGGCTCCCAGCAAGCAAACAAGGCTCATACAAACTCCCACGTCTTTTGGCGCTCTGCCCAGCTGAGGGGGACCGGCTCAGCTGTCTGCCCAGCTGAGGGAGAGGGGTTCAGCTGTCTGCTCAGCTGAGGGGGACCGGCTCAGCTGTCTGCCCAGCTGATGGGGACCGGCTCAGCTGTCTGCCCAGCTGAAGGGGGACTGGCTCAGCTATCTGCCCAGCTGAGCAAGACCGGCTCAGCTGTCTGCTTAACTGAGGAGGTTTCTTTCGCGAGCACGTCAGCTGCCAAGGTTATACAGTTTTCTCTTAATTCCTGGAGCACGACGATGCGGCCCCTGAACACGAGAGTTCGACCCACTGATGTGACGGACTTGCCCTAAAGGTTCCGGCGAAAGACAAGGTCATCTTACCAAGGGCCGTTAATCATGACATGCTCCAGGGTCTTAAGGGTCATACTCAAGGGTCATGCCGTCGTGGTCAAGGGTCCTGTCCTCTTGCTCAAAGGTCGTACCTACACGCACATGGAACAGATCTTTTCGATTACGATAGACTTTTCTACAATAACAACTACTACTACTACTACTTCTACCAATACCACCACCACTACTACTAGTATCACCACCACCACTACTACTGTTATACGACTATACTACTACTGTAACAACAGTACCACTACCAACACAACACCCACCACACCCTACTACCACAGGCACACAACAATACAACAGAATCCTTGGAAAAAAAAGAGAATAGAAAGTCTCCCTGGACCTGACAACCTCCCATCACTCATATCATTGCCACACACGGGAGCATCGGGGTATGGGTCAGAGTTACAGTGAGGTGGGGTGGTTGGGGGGAGAATATAGGGGTGATGCGGGTCCTTGAGCAACGCCCCCATACAGGTCAGTAGCTTATGGACGTCCCGCTAACTGGAGCATGTTGGCTGGCTGGCTAGCTGGCCTGGTGTGTGTGTGCGTGTGTGTGTGTGTGTGTGTCTGTGTCTGTGTGTGTGTGGAGGGAAGGTTCATCCGCTGATGTCTCGACCTGCTGGTGTTGTGTATGTTCGGGAGGTGAGCATCTCTCTTCTCTCTCCAGGTTGGAGGGAAGGCCTCAAGCTTGCCTGCCGGGGGCACGGGAGCCTGGCTGGCTATAGGTGTTTGGTTATATTCAAAAGCTCTTGGTTCTGCTTACTGGTCTCTACCTCGTGGTCTATGGGGCTAGCTATACTGGTGGGTCTCTAGCATATAGGTTTTTTTTAGGTCTTGGTTTACATGATGGTTTTCTCTCTGTTTTCATCTACCTCCGTTGAGATGTTCTTGTATACACCAGGCTTGGCTGTACGGATGACATCCGCTGGGTTATTCTGTGTTTGGCCTCTCGAACAGGTCTCAGGTACAAGGAAGGAAAAAAAAAACACAGATTATCTGCTCGGCTGAACCAGCCACCTGGACCAGACTGCTCCCTCCTCCTCCTCCCTTTCCCCCTCCTCTCCCCTACCAGTCACTCCCTTGCCAGTAAAACCGGATCAGTAAGGTCACCTCCGCCCGGAGGTCAAACCGAGGTCAGACCAAGGTGAATGTGGTAGAACTCGTATAATAGGGGATGACCTATTTAGAAGGCCGAGTCTATGGACCGACCTCTTGTTAATCATAGAATCCGAAGAGCGCTCGAGTTATAACTTGAAGGTATTCAGACCTGTAGACTGGTAGGGACTGAAAAGCTACACACTTAACTCGTCTTGAGGCGATCAGGTAGTGTGGTTCAAACCACACAAGTCTCGAGGTGTAACTCGAACGGTAACTGAAGTGAAGAGCAGAGGGTCGTTTGAGTTGTATCTCGAGGTGTTTGAACCAATAAGTTCACAGACTCTGGGAGACGTTTCTCTACCCCAGCAAGAGCTATATGAGAGGCGACACAAATGACAGAAGCGACGTAAGAGCGACGTTAGAACATACCTGTCTTCTAACACCCAGGTGTAGCTACTGCCATTATAGGATGTACGACACCATAACCAGAGGAACGAGTGAGCTCGCCGTCCACAATCGTATGGCCTTCTAAGATGACGTCCATCAGGGCTTCACATTACAACTGGAAGCATTGGCACACATAATTCAGAGGCCTTTAAAGCCACACACCGAAGGCCGGTGAAGCCATGAGTAGATGCGTAGGCAGGCAGGAGGGTCACGACGGGTGAGTTAATCACTTTATTTACCTTCCCACACTGAGGGTGGGTGCTACACACACACACACACACACACACACACACACACACACACACCTTCCTCCCACGCCTGACACAGCGCCACGTGAAGTATTGACCACCAACACCTCTGAACAGGAATTCCATAAAACCTGCGAATTGATCTCCACTACACGCCGTCCTCCTGATCATTGTAAAATGCTTCTCTACGACTGGTGGTTACAAGGGTCATAGTGGCGCAGGGGAAGGTGGGTGGTTAAGGCATCTTATTGCCCCGAGTGCTAATATCCCTTTAATAAATCACTTCCTGCATGAACTGTCCACAGTACCAGGCAACTCCCCGGCCTCAGGGGTGGTAGTGGTGATGGTGGGTAGGGTATTAGTAGTCGGGTAGTTGGTGGTAGTAGGTGAGGTGGCGGTGATAATAGTTATGTTATCAGAAGTGGTGGTGGTGATGGGTGGTGGGAAGGTGGTAACGGTCACACCACGGCAGGAAGGGTGAGGGAGGGGATGGCGGTGGTAGATGGGGCTAATATGATGGAAAGATGGTAAGGGATGGAGGGAGTGGGAGTACAGATGGTGTGGCTGAGGTAATGGAAGGATTGCTGGCACGCTGAATCAAACCGATGGAACAGGGTAAGACTGATGGAACAGGAAAAGACTGACATGGGTGATGGCCCCAGCTCTAGTGGGGGCAGTAGGAAGGGGAGACGTGATAGGGGAAGGGGGGGGGGGTTCGTTATGGGGATTCCAGTGATGGTCGTAACTTGAAATATGTCGTGATGGTGACGTTATGAGACACAGGTCAACCAAGCAGCGGCACCTCCTCTTCCGTTCAAAGGGTCGTACACCAGGTGATCATCCTGATGGCTACCTCCCTCCCTCGGGCGAGCCAGTTGTTAACCAGAAACGACGATCATTGAGGAAGTTGTGAATACGACGACCACTGAGGAAGTTGTAAACACGACGACCACTGAGGAGGTTGTAAACACGACGATCACTGAGGAGGTTGTAAACACGACGACCACTGAGGAGGTTGTAAACACGACGACCACTGAGGAGGTTGTAAACACGACAACCACTGAGGAAGTTGTAAACACGACCACCACTGAGGAAGATGTAAACACGACGACCACTGAGGAAGTTGTAAATACGACGACCACTGAGTAAGTTGTGAATACGACATCCGCGTAAACAGCGAGAAGTTATCACCTGTCTCTCCCGAGGTAACTCACCGAGTGACGAGGTAACTATGTGATGCCGGGAGACGCGCTGAGGGTAGTGGAGATCCTGATGGGGGCGTCCCTCCCTCAGGAGGTCGAGACAGGTCAGGACAGCCAAGACGACCCTTCTCTCTCTCTCTCTCTCTCTCTCTCTCTCTCTCTCTCTCGGGTCAAACCAGACTTGTCTGACCAAGACGAGGTGAGGGGCATGGCTCAAAGGCTACAATCAGGAGGGAACATCACTCTTCTGCCACCTGCCCGTCTCCCCTCCACACACGATCTGATTTTGTGTATACCATCTTCCTG
The DNA here is from genome assembly GCF_036320965.1 of Panulirus ornatus. Lineage (NCBI taxonomy): Eukaryota > Metazoa > Arthropoda > Malacostraca > Decapoda > Palinuridae > Panulirus > Panulirus ornatus. The sequence goes on along the minus strand of NC_092281.1, from coordinate 24,003,336 downwards.
GATGAATTTTTAAGTTGCTCGAGTTTTTCTTTCTGACTGCCAGTCGACATTACTTACATCTGCTGTAGATGTAGATTGTTGCGTTGTATGGCTGTCGACTCGCAAGTATATTCAAAGTAGGTTGTAGTAATCGTAGGTTCTGGAATGATCAGGGCGTAGGGTGTACAACTATCAGGGCGTAGGTTGTAGAATGACCAGGCGGAGGTTGTACAACTATAAGGGCGTAGGTTGAAGCAGGCTCCTAGTTTTTCCCCACCTCTGGTTTTTGTAGGGGGTAGGACGGGCCATCTGTGAGGTTACTTTCGAAGGCAGGTAACTATGGGTGTGTGTCGCTACGATTGAGTTACGCCCGTTTGTGTGGTGTGTGGTGTGGTGTGGTGGACTGTGGCCCCTGGCTTACCTTGAGCTCCTCATCTTGTATCTAGCCTCGAGTCATCATGATCTGTACATACGAAAACACATCTGCAGCCTCCTCCCTACACAGAACAAAAAGTCACAGAGCTCTATCACTCTATTATCATCTATAACCGTCTATAGCCGTGAGTGTGTGTGGGTGTGTGTGTGTGTGTTCTTACACCTCCTGGACGTGTTTGTGGTGGGCCAACTACCACTGCCCTGCCTGGTGTAGCAGCAGCCGCCGCAACCCCTGACATTAACACGATGTGGTTGATCATTATGTAATGCATGTGATGCTTTAGCTTGGCCATATCAAACACCGTCCTGGAAACAAACCCAAAAAAGAAAAAAAGAAAGACAACGCTCCGGGCTTTGTGTACACACACGCACACACACACACACACACACACACACACACACACACGCTACATTCTAAAATTCGCCAACTGAAAGGCACATGTCCACGACAACCAACCTTCAAGGGATGATGCAACGCCATCCAGGGGTCAAGACGGATGAAAAAAAGTAATAATTTCTTTTCTCTGTCAGGGAGTGAGGGGGGGAGGTACTGAGGGAGGGAGGAACAGTGCCATTTGCCTGGCACTGTGCCTAGTGTGATCTGCCCCACCCTCCCTCTCCTCTCCTTCCGTCTCGAAATTATGACGTACCCGAAATTGCTGCCTCTAAAATTCGCTCTGTGTTTGATATGTTTAACGTCTCGTACTGCAGTGACATCTGGAAGTGGGAACAATGTGGCCCTGAAGTTGGTCCATAGTTAATCAACACTTCCTCATGTAGTCTACTGTGCTGTCGGAGATTAGTCTACCCTCGTAGACGTCTTGGTGTACTACAGCATGTTGGTCACTATTACCCCGCCGTGGTGACCCGATAATCGCCCCTCATCATCTCAGATCTCGGAAAAGGTCACGGATCGAGGTCATTCCCGTAGGGGCAGAGAGTTCTCCCCTGCTGGCGTACACATTGACCTTTCCTCAATTTCAAAGGTCATAGAGACGAGGAGGAGGAGGACCTCGAGGAAGAGGAGTACAAAGGATAAGGAGGAGGAAGCTGTAAGCACAAGTGTTCCAGAGAAGAGGAGTAACACCAAAGGTGTTGGTAAAAGGAGCAGGAGGAAGGTACTGCAGCGACTGACTCCCCGAGCAACAGGAGCAGCCCCCTAGTAACCAGCCACTGAACAACCTAGCAGCCAGCCACTGAACATTCCTAACATCCTCGAAACCTGCATTTCCTTCCCCCGTTGCTCAGTCCCTGGCTCTTGCCTCAACCAAGCTGCCAGCACCCCAATGAACCGCTCAGCCCCCTAGCACGGAGCAGCCACCCGGCATTGTAGTATTCAGCACCAGGAGCCAGACCCTCCCTAATAGTATAGAGGGCCATGTCTGGTGCCTATGCACCATGCCCGTAATATCCACGACCTCGATCGACCCTCCAGCCTCAGTCACTCACTCACTTCAGACTGTTTTAGGTGGCTTCAGGGCCCATGTTAGGCTGTTGTGGCCACCTTCCGGGCCCACGTCAGACTGCTGTGGCCACCTTCAGAGCCCACGTCAGACTGTTGTGGCCACCTTCAGGGCCTACGCCAGGCTGTGGTGGCCAGTTTCTGACTGTTGTAGGCAGCTTCAGGCGCTGTCGCTCCCTTCAAGGGCTGTTTACCACATAAGACTTTTGCCTAATTAAGTCACCGCTTCTCGCTTTACACACTGTTATCGCCTCAGGCACAGTGGCTGCTGCAGTTGTTGGCTTCAAGAACAGCTGACCGCTTCAGAGACACCGTTGCTTGAATACTGTTTTTTTTTTTCGTCCTCAAGTTCTGTTGCTGTGTGCCGCAGGTCAAATGCCGTGGTATTACACCCGAAGGGTCGTGCCGTCGTGCCCAAGGATCCTACCGTCGTGCTCGAGGTGCTGGGATGTTGCCAGCGTTGGCAATTACTGACGACTTGTAAGAACCGGTATGTAAGCGTACGTTTTAGGCAACTCAAAGAGTTCACTTGGTCCACTTGCAAGATGTGTTATGCTGTTATTGTGGCCTTATCGTACCACAAGTTGCCACACACCTGACACTACAGCTGCCGCACACCTGATGCCACAGTTGCCACACCTGACACCACAGTGCCACATATCATGCTACAATTACCACACATACCACCACATTCCCTCTCCTCCTCTCCTTCCCTCCCCCCCCAGAAATAATGCCACTCATAAATTTCGTCAATCCACGTAACATCCCAGAGGGTTAAGAGCGAGCCACCCACCGGGATCAATATAGGTGACCTTGGCAAACACCTGCTGTGAATTGCGCTAAGCCTGGCTGAGATGTATGACCCACCCTCCCATGTGTCATACCAAGACACGGGCGCGCACACTGGGCACGCGGGTATTATATATATATATATATATATATATATATATATATATATATATATATATATATATATATAATGATCCTTGAGCACGACGGAAAGACGCCGTTGCTTTGCCTTCATGCCTGAGAATAATACGGTCGTGCTCAAGGGTTAAATGTTTAGGTACTTGTTTATTTCTGTGTAAAGATGTGTGTACGTGTCCTTGATGTTTATGCGAGGCAGTGCATGTGTACGTGATGTATACGTTATATCAGTATCCATAATGTATACACGTGCGTATCTGTATGCATAATACATATATATATATATATATATATATATATATATATATATATATATATATATATATATATATATATATATATATATATCCTTCCCAAGTCTCGAAACAAGACCCTTTTAAGAACGCCTTTTCTTGAGCACTGTTATCTGGCAGCTGACCAACATTGCCCGTTATCAGTCTTATCAGCTTAGCTTATCATGACCTGAGATGTAACGTCAGAGCGGAGACGCTACCGGACGACCAACCAACCGACCAAGCTCTCCCGGCGTCGACTTTTCAGAGCGCTTATGGAGTTGAGGTAGTCACCGTTTATCCTTACTCCTTCCTCTCATGCAACCGAACTTACAGACGTAACCCCCTATCTCTGCGTATGTGTCCGTAATTAGCGTATGTGTGATATACTACTGCCTATCCCTCTCCCATTTTTCATGTCGCTGGCCCAAGGGAAGAAATCTCCTCACGCAGGGGAAAAAAAAGAGTGCTTACAGATGCCAGCCGGAACATCATGTGCGACATTCATAAAGACATCACTGATGAACCTTTTAATCAAAGACGGTACGACCCTTGAACACGACGGTACTCACCTTGAGCACAACGGTACGACCCTTGAACACGACAGTACTCACCTTAAGCACAACGGTACGATCCTTGAACACGACGGCACTCACCTTGAGCACAACGACACTTAAACACGACAGTAATCACCTTAAGCACAACGGTACGACCCTTGAACACTACAGTAATCACCTTAAACACAACGGTACGACCCTTGAACGCAACAGTACTCACCTTGAGCACAACGGAACGACCCTTGAACATGACAGTACTCACCTTGAGCACAACGGTACGACCCTTGAACACGGCAGTACTCACCTTGAGCACAACGGTACGACCCTTGAACGCAACAGTACTCACCTTGAGCACAACGGAACGACCCCTTACGTATGATGATGGGTCTGGTTCATAAAGGATCAGGTCTAAGACCGGGACCATCATATATCCATGGGTCGTAAAACGTCGTGTTCAACGGTCGTATCTTGGCCGCCGAGGCCTTCTATGGACGTGGCTCATAGGGAGATGCTATGGTGCAGCTGTTTCAACAAGTACTCACTGCTAACCTGAACATCAAAATCTCCCATGAACAGCAATTTATGGTACATATTTTTTTATTCTATTGCTCAAAAGAAACTGATTGTCATCTGCTGGGGAAAACCTGGCTTTGAAAAAAGATAATAACTGAACTCAAGGTCTGCAGAGTTCAGACGCGAGAACATGATATTTCAAGAAGAACTGTTCTTGCAAAGGTTTCCACCCTACAACACTGACGGTTGGGGGAGCCACAGTGCCGAGCTGGAGGGTGAGGCTACTGACCCGCCCTTCACACCACCAACCAACCTACGCTATTTCTCTCATACATTATTTTATTCCTCTCCCTTCTACTTCATGTTTAACTGGAAACGTATGGACTCGTACTTCCTCTTAACACAAAGTACGGTTCAAACGATCCACTGTATTACAGACGAGCTGTGCAAACTAGGTTGATGTAGAAAAAAAGAGAAAAAAAGAATGGGATGTCAGTGCATTGCTCCTCTCATGAGGGCGGTGTTGCCAGACGTAGCTCGTCAGCACCGTCGAAATAATCCTTTCAATACACACAAGTTATGGATGTTATTGGTCTTTGTTTCTCTGTTTCAAGGCATCTTGAGCTATGGGACACTGGACAATTTGTAGTTTCATTTGCGGTTATATATGACATTATATCTATCTATCTATCTATCTATCTATATATATATATATATATATATATATATATATATATATATATATATATATATATATATGTGTGTGTGTGTGTGTGTGTGTGTGTGTATGTGTATGTGATCATGCAGAGAGTTGCAACACTGGGAGGCGAGACAGTACATTACAGGCGATACTGCCGTTTCTGAACAGTTCAACTTCAAAATATAGCTATAAACGTAATAGAAACTCGACCAGGATATAAAAAGCTCGCCATCGAATGGCTCTAACGTTGCGGGACATGAACCATTAGTAAGATTAACCTGACAGGCGAGGGAGAGACTATTGGCCCGGTGCGAATATTGAGAATTTGGTAACTCAAGAGACCCGTTACCGGGACATGAGAGCCGTGGTTACGACGACGCCTGATCACCGTAACCGGGCCGTCCTGCCCGCCTCATATCTCAATAATATGACCACCTAGCAACCCGTGCATCTCCGGTCTTCGGGGCTGATATTTCATGAGGGAGTTTTATCTTGGGAGGTGCAGCGGACTGTGACGTGACTTCTGAGATTAAGCGCCTCATGCGCGCGCGCGCGCTTCCTGTTTCTCATCTGTTGTCGCTGCTGGTTCGTCACGTTAGCTTTATGGGGTTACGTTACACACAGCGTGACACTAATATTGTTCGCCTGCCATCCTACCCAGCCCCTCCCAGTACCTCGCTGGGTGATTTCTTCTTCTCGGAGCTGGGGGAAGAGGAAAAAAGACTTTTCGTAACAGGTATGAGTGTGATATAAGAGCCTAAGACATTTTGAAAGGTTTTGAAGACAGCTACAGACATTTAACTTCGAAATGTCCCTCTGCTAGTCTTAAGGAGCAAAAGAGTAAAGAAATTTCTTGGGGAGGAGGGCATCATGTATTTATCTTCCTCTCGTCTCGAGTCTCCAGTATTTGTTCGTAGACATTACCCTCCGTCAGTGGATTATATTCATCATGCAGAGCGCATCACTGATTCCTATAAACTTCCTCCCTCTCAACACAAGGATGACGCCAGAATTCACCACACTCTTTGATAATACCAGGCACTCCAAGTTGGCACCGTGGCTCTGTAGGGAGACTGGTGACACAATTCCGTGTATCGACCAGCTGGCAGCGTGCTCCCCCTCCCTCCCTCCTTCACCCCACACAACCTCCCCCACTCTCTTCACCCCCCCCCTTCAACTCTCCCGCTACTCCCCCACACCCCACCTCCCTAACTCCACTCTCCCCCAGCACCGTCAGCTGATCACTCTTCCCTTCCCCACCCCCCCAACCCTTGTAGCTGGCACAGCGCCCACGCATGGCTAATTTATCCATCTCTCTCTCTCTCTCTCTCTCTCTCTCTCTCTCTCTCTCTCTCTCTCTCTCTCTCTCTCTCTCTCTCTCATAAGAAAAGGGTATATTAAGTTTTGATTTTTTCCGACCTTTAAACTGCCAGTCTTGTCTACCGTCAAATGTGTGTTTCCTTAACGGGTTTAGGCATTATTTAAGGTTATCCTTGCACCTCTGAGAGGCTTCCTAGGTGGACACTACGCGTTTGGCAACACTGGGACGTGTGGAAGGAGCCATGAGTGGATTTTAACCCAAAGTGAAAAAAAAAAAAAATGGAGCAAAACTAGCCACTCTAATCCCTTTCACCCCCCTAAACCTTAGCTGGCTGCCTCGCTCTCTACCGTTTTCCTTGGATAGTATACCTCTCTCTCTCTCTCTCTCTCTCTCTCTCTCTCTCTCTCTCTCTCTCTCTCTCTCTCTCTCTCTCTACCACCTGCTACTGGCTCTAAACCATCATCAGGCATGTCTCGCAGTTCATAATCAGCGTAGACCGCAGCGTAGCCCCTGATAACCGCCAGGTTAACACCCCCCCCCCCCCCTCGTCCACATAGTTTACTGCCCGCACCACTCCAAAGTTAACCCTGACTCCAGCTGGTGTGACCAGCGTTCGTGTGACCCGTCGTGATTTATATATGTCGTTTCGTGCGGCGAATATTCGTGTGTCTTTGCGTTGCTGTGGTCATCGCTCGATCTGGCCTGCGTTCGTGTGGACTGCTTGTAAAAAGACCGACAACGGTGAGGCATTGCGTTCGTGATGACATAAAAGTTATGATTCCGTTTTATTTATTTTTTTTTTTCCATCGCTGGTGCTCAGTGAGGCCTTGGTAAAGCCCAAGATACTCTACCCTCAACAGGATGGTCATAAGTGCGTTCATGTGTGGCCAGGAGCTGCGTGAGCCTTAGAACTCTTAGTTATCACCTTTGTCAGGTTTTTAATCAGAACATGATTTCTCGGGTTTATTTTCTTTATCTTCATCGGTGCTTTTCAGAGGATAATTGTTCTGCAAAAGCTTCTTATAATAGCTGATGACTTATGCTGGACACAATGTTTCTTCCATCACATACGAATGACAGGAATTTGAAAGGGATGAATTTATTATGGTGTCTGACTGTTGCTTTTACGACTTGTTCTTCCCCCTCCCCCTCTCTCTTATTTACACACAATCACGTTCGAACGAAAGGCGGAACTGGAGGAGAGAACGAGGGGGGGGGGGGGTGAAGTTGAAAGGAGATGAGGCAGGAGGCGAGGAAGAAAATGGGACAGCAAGTTAGGGATGAGGGGGATGAGGCGGCTAACTGTGGCCATCTGGCCCCCCCCCGCTGTGGTCCAGGATGGGTCACGCCCTTGGGCACCCTCCACCCTTCAGCACATCCAACGCCCACCACCACCAGCAGTCTTACTGCCCTCACCCGCCCATCTCTGGGGCACGCCCAAGTCTCGCACCCGCAGCTGCTGCCAACGGGCGGACCAGCCAGCCAGCCAGCACGCCCACCAACCAAAACAAACTTGATATTACAACACAGTTTGCATAGCTGAGGGAGGGGTTTTTTCCCCCTTCTATATCCTCTTCCTCCTTTTCCTCGCTTCTTCTCGCTCTGATGAAATTCAAGGACTTGCTAAGTCTGGACGAAGCTCTGGAGAGCTTGGCCCAAGGGTCGGCCCTTCTGCTGCACACACACACACACACACACACACACACACACACACACACACACACACACACACACCTTGAGACCTGGTTTACAATCTTTCGTTGGTATTGGGGAAGAAATACACCACGACAGAATATGATATTTTTTTCTTTAAATACGTTGTTGATGTTTATACAAGGAGGAGGTAGGAGGGGGGGGGGGGGAGAATTATCGTAGATGGCAACGAGTTCTCCTCCTCCTCCCTCCTCCTCCTCCAGCCAGGCTTGCCAACTGATGCCATACATTTCATCCTCCCCTGCCCACCCATGCTCCCCCGCTCCCCTTCCCCTTCGACTTTCATTGACCCCCACCCCCTCCCTCCCTCCCTCCTTCCCTTATTTCCAAAACTTCACAAGTTTCTGATCCCTAAAACGACGATATCTGTATTAAAGAGCGACACCCGTTAAGAAATATCGCAGGCAGCAGCCGTTACCAAAATGGCTCTAGCTAGCTAGATCCTCCCCCCACCCCCTACCCTTACCCCTACCTACACCCCTTCCCGTATATTTTTCTTTGAGAGGGAGGGAGGGAGGGGGTGGTGGGGGGAAGGATGGTGGGGGAGCGTTCAGGGTGCTGGTAGTGTTGGCAGCCCTGCCTGTGGCGATGATGGCATGGGTTTCGAAGAGGTTGGCAAAGCCGACTGGCGACGACCTGGGGTGGGGTGCGGGCGAGCAGGGGGGAACTGTGGCCACGCCAGGCTAGCTAGACCTGAGCTCATCGAAACCCCACTTGAGCACGACCACGGAGCACGACGGTACGACCGCTGAGCACGACGAGTGGACGACCCCTCTTGGCCACGACGGTGCAACTTTTTGGCCTGACCCCCTTCCACGAGTCGGGTCAAAGACTAGGCCATTTTATCTCAGAGTCGCACCGTATGTGCTCAGGTGGTCGTACCTTCGTGCTCAAGGGGTCGTACCTTCGTGCTCAGGGGGATCGTACTGTCGTGCTTAGAGGTGGCGAGGGGAGTCGAACAGTCGTGCTCAATGAGGTTACATTACCTCAGGATCAAGAGCATCCAGACTTGGCCAGCTCGTGCCGTGAGTTCACGGCAGGGCACGGTGCACCGTGTCTCGTGTGTTCCTATGGGGTTGTGATAGACAGGAAATTACGAAGAAGAAGTGTCCGTGTTTCACGTCACATAGGCTGAGAGAGAGAGAGAGAGAGAGAGAGAGAGAGAGAGAGAGAGAGAGAGAGAGAGAGAGAGAGAGAGAGAGAGAGAATTATCTACCTACACACCTCCCTACCTACGAATACCTACTACGAAATTTCGCCTCCAGGAAAGACAACCCAGTATCGCCAAGAGAGAGAGAGAGAGAGAGAGAGAGAGAGAGAGAGAGAGAGAGAGAGAGAGAGAGAGAGAGAGAGAGAGAGCAACAAAATAAGAGCCAAGCGTTCTCGTTCCCATTTTCGGTAAATCCATTAAAGGGGAGACTACTGACCTAATTACATCCCCTCTTAACCCCTCAGTGACTTCCCTCCTAATGGGAAAATACGTTAGGACTTATTACAGTGCCCCGGGGCGGTCCCATTAAGGGGGAACCACAAACATGTACGCGTACCTCACATGTACGCACGTACATAAATGTCGAGGCAGTTGTACAGTTTTACTCTCTCTCTCTCTCTCTCTCTCTCTCTCTCTCTCTCTCTCTCTCTCTCACACACACACACACACACACACACACACACAGGTTTATTTCCATCTTTCTGAAGACGGTGTCATTCGGGAGGAATATTGAGGTCGGTCATAATAGGAATCCCCCTCGCCATTCCCATTCCCAGTTAGTTCCAAGGAGATCCCGCTCAGGAAACACTCTCTCTCTCTCTCTCTCTCTCTCTCTCTCTCTCTCTCTCTCTCTCTCTCTCTCTCTCTCTCTCTCTCTCTCGCTTACTAGATCCCATTCCTGGCGGTGGGGGGTAAACGACCTGCCGAAGGGAGAGGGTGTGAGGAGGGGATAAGAGAGGGAGAGGGAGGGGGTAAAAGAGAGAGGGGGGGAGAGGTGCGTGTGGACGGACGGAGAGAGAGAGAGAGAGAGAGAGAGAACGTCAGGAAACTGGCAAGGGTCACCACAGACGCCCACAGAAGCAGAGGGAGAGAGAGACCAGGCCTTGAACACCCTGACGATGCTCATTACCACCGTCAGGAGCTGACCTGGCGAACCCCTAGTGGAAGATAATATAGTGTGCGTCCCCTTAGCGATGACCTTGGTTCTCAGGTCATCACTTGACCCAGCAATGACCTTGGTTCTTAGGTCATCACATGACCCAGCGATGACCTTGGCTCTCAGATCATCATAACACCCTACCCGTGACCTAAGATGACGACCTGTCGTTTCAACCCACTTTCTTCCCTCTGGTTTGCGTTTAGTTTTCCCCAATTTCTTCATTCTCTTACACAAACGCGTGTATGTGTACTGAACTGGCGAGGATGCCAGTGAAGACGAGATCTGTCTTCGTCCGCGCTGGACACGCGCCAGGAGACCCGCCACACAGCACCCGGGGGGGCGCAGGCAGGATCTTGCTTGCTATACTGAACCTGAAACTGGACATCGCCCTCGAGGCCCACTGTACCCCAGCTGGACTTCGTGAGCAACAGGTTCCGGAAGCCTCCACGTGTGGTCCACATACTTTCCACGTGGTCCACCCACTCGAAGTGGACCGTGCGCGCCAGCCCGAAAGAAGGCGGTCACAGGTCTCGGGTCTCGAACCCTTCTCTCGAGACCCAATATACAACCCTCACCCCTCGTTTACCCCCTCCTGCACTCTCTCTCTCTCTCTCTCTCTCTCTCTCTCTCTCTCTCTCTCTCTCTCTCTCTCTCTCTCTCTCTCTCTCGCGAGGGAGGTTAAGATGAGGGAGGAGGAGAAAAGAGAGGTGCAAGGAGGAGGGGTAAGGACAAATGAGGGGGGGGGGGGTAGGGGGTGTTGATGATGGCCACGGGATACCGTGGCGTCACCGGCGAGGGTGAGCTGAATGCCTAATCCTCATCAACTTTATGTCGCCAGACCGACAACAACTGAGGGAGGGAGTGGGAGGAAGAGAGAGGGGTGGTGGTGGTGGAGGACAACGTGACAAGGAAATTACTAAGCATCTCCTGAACCCAGGGACCATGAAATGAGATCACGAGACGACGCCACGGGCAGTGAGACGAGAGATCAGCAGTCAGTCTGATGGGGGGGGGGGGGGTGGACGAGGCGAATCGTCTGGTAAATATATAACGAGGCGAAAGAGTTCAGGTTAGACCGCTGAGCGAGAGGGAGACGGGGAGAGGGGAGAGCTCAAGGCTCTGAGGAGAGGCCACGAGAGGAGAGATTCATGAGCTGAAAATCCACCGGGAGTGAGACGAGTGAGCCCAGGGGATCATCGCGTGGGATGAGGGGCAAAACAAGCCAGACTGTGAAGGGATGAGGCGAGTGCAGGTGGCTGGCTATGGTGAGGACGTGGACGTGAGGCAGTGATGATGGTCCCAGCTTGTGTGACGGGTGGGGACACACACACACACACACACACACACACACACACACACACACGGAAATAAGGACTAACATATATCCCTCCTGAGGGTCCCCCTGCATCCGAAGAGAGCCCTCGCCCGAGGGGCTTAATCAACTACGACACCAGACAATAAACGACAATTCAGGGAGTTTAAGGACCGTGTGCGTCTTCAGCCTGTGGAGGCGGCCAGCCATACCGCAGGACAACCTCTCCTAACCCCCTAGTGTGGTGAACGTAAGACGCCACAAAGTTGGACTGTATCATCTTTTTCTCTCGAAAACGTTCGTTCGTTTGTGATCAATATGCTGGTGCACGTGTCTTGGAATGACGCTGTGTTCCACCATCAACACTCTGTTGGTGCTGCTGCTCCTCCTCCTCTCCACGACCACATATCTAGCATTTCCCCTCGGCTGGCCAAGCCCGACGCCTCCCTCGGGAGAGAGGGACACACGGCACGGCTCCACAACCCGGCTTTAACAGCGCCCCACGTCGCAAACTGGTGTCGGGTATCGTCCCGTGACAATAGCAGGGCGAGAGGCCGCCTATGTTGACACTCGAGGACTTAAACGCTTATCATCCACGAAGCGAAATAATGAAATAAATAATCATACATCTTTACCGTCCCAAAATAAACATATAATATTTGAAACTTATACATATATTTAGAAGGTATAGAGGAAAAGGACTACTAAGGTATTACGTTAATTGATATTACTGAGGGGAAGCGTGGCACAAAAATGGTGTGGATTGTGATGTCAGCGAGTCTGCTGTTGCCCGCTGAAATATGATATGCTCAGCCCCCCCCCCCCCTCCCGTGCCCGCTGGGAGGCCCCCCCCCCCCCCCAGAAAGTTGCTCCTCTGTCCTAGTCATTTATTTAATGCATTTGGAGTGACAGCTGAATTCCAACTGTGTGGAGGTTGTGAGGCTGCGGCCCTACTCTGGAAATAGAGCTTGTGGGTGGCGAGGAGATGTAAGATTTAGCTGGGTCTTTAAGGATGTTTATGGCGGAGTTTACACGATTTGTGTGAAGGGAATGAATCACTGGTTTGGGGAACTGCTTGTACATGAGCTGTGTAAAATGGGATCCTGAAGGATATATATATATATATATATATATATATATATATATATATATATATATATATATATATATATATATATATATATATATAAGTTTGGGAGATAAAACATGGATGAGATTTGTCTTGTTTAGTGGGTTTACTCAAGAACCCAAGCTGATGGGTTGTTGTTTTTTTGTGATTATGTTGAGCTGTCAATTTGAAAAGGATTAACCCACTTTATACAGACTCGCCTCAGGAACACGACTCGTAATTATACATTGCGCTCTCGCACAGGTCTTGGAGAGTTTCACTGGGTGTATCATGAAGAGCGGGCTTTCTTAAATAAATATAAATAAGATTACTTACTGGAAGCCAACGTATCTTTTATATTATTTTATGTTGCAGAGTGAGATTTGTAACGTCGTGTAAGAAGCTCAGGACATAAAGGTGTCAGGCTGAGGCGTGTGCGTGGTAATACAGGGGTGTGCTGGGTGCAAATGCCTGGCCGTCCGTTGCGACACAAGACGCCACAAAGTACGAACGGCTCGAGGGTCCGTGAGCAACACATTACGTACGATACCAGGACTACTGATGGTATCTGGTTGTCCTTTATTATAGGTGGTCTGGGGAGCAGCCCGGGTGGTCACAGCTGAAAGGGAAGGGTCGTTGACCTGGCCTGGTGAGGTGAACTATCGAGGTACGGGGCGATGGGTGGCTTCTCGTAATTATGGACCTTGGTTCGATGCCACAACCCCAGTGTAAATGTGGAAGGGACAAACGTGTGTGTGTGTGTGTGTGTGTGTGTGTGTGTGCGATAAGATCCAATGTAAGTTATGGATTATTATATAAGCTATTAAAAAGATGATGCGATATCAGATTTTAATGACTGAAATTACATTTTCTAATTACAAGGCATTCTGGGAAATACCGTGAAGCAATAACGAAAACAATGTTCAGTATTGCGCTTCGAACGTCTCGTTATGACTCGGTGAGGAGGAAGACGAGACCTCTCGGCCCTACATTACGACACCTGAGCACGACGATACGACACCTGAGCACGACGGTACGACACCTGAGCACGACGGTGCGACCCTTGAAGCACGACGATGCAACCCTTGGGGGGTCTGACACTTTAGCCTTTGGCCCAGGTCAAAGGCTAGCCACCATATGTGCTCAAGGGTAGTTCCGTGGGGTCGTACCACCATGCCGTAGAGTCGTCCCGTCCCGCTCTCGATGCCTCAAGACACGGGTGGAAAAAAATAAGACTCAGATGGACACGTCTGGCAGTCCAGGACTACGGACCGACGTCTCTGATTGGGGAATCATCTTTCTTATTTCCATACTGTGATTGGCCCCGTCTTTCTGACCCGTGCCTATCCTCAGCCAATCACGTTCGAGGGGAGTCTGTCGACGGGTCCCTCTCATTTGTGGGTGTTACGGCGACTGTCAAAACGGTAGAAAACAAACCTAAATTATACAGGGCCGAACGATGAAATTCAATAAGTCTTTATGTAACTCCTTCCAGTATCATATTCCAATATGGCTTCTGTCCCTCCCGCAGCCTACTTTTATTTTATCTTCGTTTCTCATTTTTCTATGTCCTTAATGTTCATAAAGTCCAAACGATCAGTGAATTCTTTTTTTTTTCTGAAGGGTTTATGTCGGGTTATGGGAGAAGGTAGTATGTGACCAGTAGATGGTCGTGGTTATATAATCCTGTCTTTTGAGAGAGAGAGAGAGAGAGAGAGAGAGAGAGAGAGAGAGAGAGAGAGAGAGAGAGAGAGAGAGATAGGAGCTAAAAATATAACCTGAACAGCAATAAACCACACATCACTCTCCCATCCACCATAACAGGATATGAAGTTCGGGGAAACTCGTCCATACATACACTGTATTCCTCCAATCCCGTCACCAGGTCGGCACAGACCCCGATGCTCACCAGGCACGGGTTATCTATCCCCCGCCCCTCTTGTCGTCTATGACGAAATCCTTCCTCCTCCTCCTTCCCTCCCTCCCTACATCATCACCAAGACAAACAGATGAGTAAGTCACATAATTGCAGGCGACATTATTCATTAGTGACCTGTCATTTGGAGTGATGTCACCAAGGTCATGACTGCCATGAGTCAAGTATGGTGAGCGAGATTAAAGGTCAAGTCGCTGTTTGTAGTGGTGGTGATGGTGGTGATAGTGGCCGAGACTGATGGTGAGAGGTGTTGGAGCACGCTGGCAGGATGGAGTGGTGGTGGTGGTGGTGGTGGTGGTGGTGGTGATGTCTTAGATCGATGGAGGCCAAGCGCTGCCATGCACTCTCTCTCTCTCTCTCTCTCTCTCTCTCTCTCTCTCTCTCTCTCTCTCTCTCTCTCTCTCTCTCTCTCTCTCTCTCTCTCTCTTCCACATCTCCTCCATTCCTCTCTTCTTCTTCGCCTCTCCCCCCTCCTCCTCCTCCCTTCCCACCTCCGGGTCTTAGTACATGCCTGTCATGTCCCACTCAGATCTTTTATCTATTCTTGCCTTCCCTACGCCACCCTCCTTCGCGCCCCTCCCCACCAAGCAAAACAGGGAGGGGTAGGGGGAGTCTTTCAGTGGTGGTGAGGGGAGAGTCTTTCATGGGTGGTGAGGGAGTCTTTCAGTGGTGGTGAGGGGAGACCCTTCCACTGGTGGGGGAGTGGTATTTTCCAAGAGTCTTTCCAGTCGTACCTTCCAGGCCAGCCGTCTCTGCAGATGTAACCTCTTGGCTCATGTGACTCCTGAACCCACCCAGCGCCTGCTTCCTCTTAGGTCCCTTCCATCACTGCACTTTTCTGACACACACACACACACACACACACACACACACGTGTAGGAATAGGACAAACCAGAGGATTTAACATGGACTCAGGTAAGAAGCTTGTTAAAATAAGACCTAAAGAAGTACTCTTACAATGCGAGAATGGTGGATGAATGGAATGAATTTGAAAGGGGATGTGGTGAGACGGCATTCATAAGTTTAAAAGGTTGTGTGATAACAGTGTTCAAGAGATGGTGGCCCCACGAGCGTAACACTCCCTTCCTGTACGGTACACATGGGTTAACACACACACACACACACACACACACACACACACACACATACCAAAAGAAGTTCACTAATGTACAGGTTGTCACAGAAGCACTGTACAGTGGCAGGCGCAGCTGTGCTAGTACCCCACTGACCCGTCTCGTGGGTACATTACTTGTGGTGCATTTTAATCTACTCCCCACACTTACGGTGCTCACTCAGGCGGTCTGTACCGCCGGATTGTAGTACTGCTGCACCTGTGATGGTGGCAGACTTCGCACAGCCAAGTTAACCAATTGGTAACTATCTTAGGTAATTAGTGGAGCATTTTTTTCCACTCCCTTAAGAAACTATAGTGTGTGTGTGTGTGTGTGTGTGTGTGCATAACTATACGTACTCATGAAAACATACATAAATATGTATATTTTTCCTCCGGCTGTGATCCTCTTTACGCTACCACCTACGATGATATATTTACGAAGCTCTTCTCTTTCTATATCCTGTATCTCCTTGCTTCTTGTCTCTTGTTCTTCCCTCGTCTTCTCCCCCACCTCCTCCTGCTCCTTCTCCTCTCTACGCCTCTTGCATAACTAAGTTCTCGATTCCCTCCCCTCCAGCGGCACAGAGTTCTATTTTAAGAGACCATCGCCACCACTTGCCGCTGAGAACCTCTTCCTCCTCCTGCCTGTTCCAATATTCTGCAGGCCAAAGCTCTGGCAACACTGCTGCAGCTCCTGCTCCTCTTGCTGCTGCTTTGGCAACCCTGGCCAGCTCAGCTGCTTTGTTAGGAATGCACACACACGTTCTGTCATTGCTGCTGCTTGCCCGACCGACTGTCTACCCCGCTTATTAGTGACTAGAGTCGACTCTTCTGTGGCGTTTATCATCGGCCTGGTTGATTCTTCAGTCACCCTTCTATCTGCGTCGAGTTGGCTAAATGACACTGTTAATCGTGGCAAAGTCGAGCGTCTGTGTTGCAATGTCATACCCAGGTCGATTGGTCGTCTCGTTGATCGTGGCCAAGTCGACTGACGGATTTTCGTCGTTAATCGCAGCCAGGTCGACTATTTTTTGTCGTAACCCATAGCCAAGTCGACTGTTTTTGTCGTTAATCATAGCCAATTCGACTGTTTTTGTCGTTAATCATGGCGAAGTCGACTGTTTTTGTCGTTAATCACAGCCATGGTCAGTATAGTGTTATCACAACCAAGTCGACGTCTGCAGTAGTTATCAGCAGGCAGATCGACCAAGTCTGCTGTCTTATGATGGCCACCAATTCGACGACCAAACACGTTTCGCCAAAAAGCCGTGGGATGAGAAATTATGAAGCTGCTGCTGCTGCTGCTGAAATGGCGCCTACTCCTCGATCGATAAGGAGATTCACTATGTCTGACCTCCAGACGGAGACTGCTGAAGTCTGGGTGTACCATGAACGAAAGGAGCAACTTCCTGTCTCCTATATATTTATATATCTATCGACTTCTATGGGGGAAAAGTTAGCACAAGAGGAAGCTGTGAAGATTACCCAAACGGAGGGGGCAGGCAGACTACCTTCCCTTCTTTCCTCTGTGGAGACAGCCAGTACTTCCTCTGGGTCGCCTTCATTCATATACTTCGAAACCTACAGGAAAAATCTCTTAATCCAGGTCACAGGTGTAGTTCCGGATTTGAGAATATACCGTGTGTGTGTGTGTGTGTGTGTGTGTGTGTGTGTGTGCAAGAGCGTTTACCCAAGATGTTATTTTTTTTGTCAATATTACAGTCAAGATCTATGTACCTATAAGGTAGCAAAGATGAAAAAAAAAATAGACAAATCAACGGCGGACCTGAGACTGCATTATAACGTAACATCCACAAGGAAGTACCAGTTAGGACAAGATAACAGAAGATTTGATGGTTGTATGACGAGTCTTGTGTGCTGGAGGACTGTAGATGGTATCTTGTGGTCTCCTGGTTCACAGAAACAGACACACACCACACTGTATGATAGCTGGAGACGGTATAGTGAAGCAGAAGGCTCCTCCTCACCCACCTCCCTCCTTCGGCGCAACAGCTGGTGTAGGAGACTAGCCATGAAGAAGCACCTTGTACCGTGGAGAGAGAGAGAGAGAGAGAGAGAGAGAGAGAGAGAGAGAGAGAGAGAGAGAGAGAGAGAGAGAGAGAGAGAGAGAGAGAGAGCATACTGTATTAAACCTCGGGATGGGCGTTTCAAGGGTGGCTGGCTGGGGCTGTTTATTAGTAAACAGACATGCGGAAATTAGCTGGGTGGGTCGGCGGCCCGAATGCAGGATTGATTTTAATGGTGGGAGACGCTAGCGGGCGGAGGGGGGCGGCGACCGTGGGATGTTGTAGCTTCAGGCTCGGGTGGGGTTCACAACACAACACAACACCACTTCTCGTCGATTCCTTTTTTTCTTTTCTTTACTGTTTTCCCAACAACAAGCCCGATAATTGTCCCTCCTCCCCCCCCCCCTGCCCCTTGCCTGGGTGATAATCGTCCCCCCCCCCCTCCAGTGCCAGGGAGATAATCGCCCCCTCCTGGCTGGGTGATAATCGCCCCCTCCTGGCTGGGTGATAATTGTCACTCTTTTCTCGATAACTTTTCCTCCTGGGAGTTCGATAATTGCCCTCCTTGTAAGTCACCAGTTTTGGAAGTTCAATAATAGTCGTCCCTGTCCTCCCTCCAGCAAGCTTTGATGATCGTCCTTTACCCGTAAGGTCGATAATCGCCATTCCTGTAAGGTCGATAATCAACCCTCTCGTAAGCTCTGTATCTTCCCCTCCGGCAAATGCCATTACCTTCCCTCCAGTAAGCTCCTCAGATTAGCCATCCAGTCACCCGTCATATTATAAGGTAACATGTCCTCCCCTCACCTGCCTTCCCAGGGCCTCTCGTGACAAAGGGGGTCACCCTAACCCCCATAGTTGGTTAGGGGGGCAGTAGGAGGGAGGGGAGGAAGGTATTACCTCATACAGATGGTGAGGGAGAGGCTGAGTGAAGGGAGGGAGAGGGAGACAAAGAAAGTGAGAGAGATATAGACAGGTTGGAAGTCTTGTGAGAGACACTGTGGGAACAGTCTCTCCAGAGAGATGATGATCCAGCGAGGCAAAGAAGAGATAAAGGGACTGAGATAAGTAGAATCAGATGTGTTGGGAGAGAAAGAGGAAAAATAAACGGGAGACAAAGAGAGGAAAAGGAGGAGGAGTAAGGGAGGAGTAATTCTCCTTGACGAGTTCAGATGTTGCAACTGGTAAACAGACTCACTCTTCTGGTGTGTGTGTGTGTGTGTGTGTGTGTGTGTGTGTGTGTGTGTGTGTGTGTGTGTGTAGGGGCTGGAGGGGAAACGAGCCTCTCACAGTGTGAGGAGTGTCGGGAATCTACCTTCCCCAACCCTATCCCTGGACTCTTAAAGCTGCTTAAAAGGAAACACGCTCGAGGGGCTGACGGGAAGTAGCAGTGTGGGTAGGTCGTGCAGGACGGAGCAGTAACAGGCAGCAGTATCCTGCAGGGGGATACGCATATAATCCACTCATTGGCAACTCATCTCCCTTGACTTTTCCTTCGGCACGGGTTTATCCATCTACCTCCCCTCTCCTCATCATACGAGATACACACACACACCTCCCTCCCTTCCATCCTCCCCTCCTTCCTTTTACCATACCTGGGGGCGTCACAAGGTAGGAGAGGCGGGGGGGAGAGAAGCGAGGGACAATGTTTACCTCACGTAACGTGTGTGTGTGTGTGTGTGTGTGTGTGTGGGTGGGGGGGGGGAGATGGAGAGGGAGGGATTTAAAGGACCGGGATAACAGTGTGGGAGGTAGTGGGGTGGAGGTGGGAGGAGGGAGAGGTAGTGTTAGTGAGGCATCAGGAGGTAGTGGGACTGGAGAGGGGAGAAGGGGGGGGGGTAGATAGTGGTGGTGTTATGGAGATACCCAGCCTCGTCCCTGGCTGTGGCACACGAACAGTCATGTGATCCTCACATCACCCTCCCACCTCACACTGCACTGTCCTCACACCACCCACCCCTTCTTACACCTCGCTGTGCAAATCTCTCTAGGTCGCGTTTGTTCTCTCTCTCTCTCTCTCTCTCTCTCTCTCTCTCTCTCTCTCTCTCTCTCTCTCTCTCTCTCTCTCTCTAACCTACACACACACAGTCACACAAGTGTGTAACGAGAGTGTTAAGCATTGAGACTTATCCTAGCTCAGGAGGTCGGCTCGCCCCGCCCCAAGGTTAGGTCTTAAAGGCGTCGGTCGGTCGGGTGGTTCCCCGGCAGAGTTAAGGACGGAGATAAGGCCTGCTGACTCCTCCACCACCACCACTGGTTGGGGGACAGCTACTACCACACTGCAGCTACCACTACCACTATCCACTGGTGGGGGGAAACAGCTACTACCACACTGCAGCTACCACTACCACCTTAAAGTTGCGGTCGACTTCTACCACTTGACGGATACAGTCAGCACCTTATTACTACCATACTGTAAGGGTTTCTACCTTGCAATCATAGCCTAGCATAACTTACTTTGTAAGTTCGTTTCATACCTGCAATATATATATATATATATATATATATATATATATATATATATATATATATATATATATATATATATATATATATATATGAGTCTTCTGATGACCGGTATGAGTGCCTAAATCAACCATACATTGTGACATTGAATAAGTGCTACTCTCCAAAGACTGTACATCAGTGACAACACGGACCGTAAACATAGTGTATGTGGTCTTAGAATTACAAGATTATTCGGTTGGTGGACGAAATAGCTAGACGCTAACAGCCTTATTGTCACTGATAGTCATGAGGCCTGAACAACCAACTAACCAGCTGTTTGCAGCATCTCATAAACCAATACCAAAACCTCAATGTAAGATGTAAGAGCTGTACTGGGAAATTATAATAGTTTGCCCTCATTTCATGATTTCGTATATTGTAAATATTTCCACAGTGTGTCCCTGGCAGTACGTATATCTATATAGTATTGAAAGGAGATCAACGAGGTATCTTAAAACAATGTACAACCAAAAGGTCGAACTTAATATCGACAGATTGTTTTATACCGTATGCGGCTGGTAAACATCGTACCTCTGGCAACTGTTGGGATAGTAAATACGCCCCTCCCGCTGGGGATCCTCCCGTTACCCCCTCCCCCCCGTTCATTTACTCCCCCACCCCTCTCCCTCATACCGTTTCTAACCACTAGGGAGTTATATGTTCCCAGATATGTTGGTCACGATTAGATTATATTGTTATCTGATATCTGAGCGTCAGTGATTTTACCCACGGAGAACCATCCAGCCTCCCTCCCAGGGCCCCAAGCCTCATCCCCGACTCCCACCCCATCCCCCCCCAGTGGCTGGGTTAAGGTCGGACAGCCAAAGTACCATCGTTTTGTACAGTTGTTGCATCATTGTTATCGTACCCTTATCACTGTTATTGAGTCTGTGGCTGAGGTTTTTTCACAATCCGTATCTCCCAGTTGGAATAAGGTTGGGGAATACTCAGCTAGTAATGCAATTATTATTCATTACAGTACGCTTGATTCCACTGATATCATATGACGCCTTACCCCCTGTATAATGGTATAATAGGTAAACGTTTAAATTCTCTGTTGTAAATGTTTCGAAATTCAGAGACGAACAATTGTGTAAGTTTTCCGTGGTTACCAACTACTCTTATTTCGTAATCGATGTTTGGTGGAATGTTCCAGAGGTTTTGTCACGCGCTAGCCCGCTCGCTGTAGCCCAAAATACTCTGTACTTCTATGTATTTTTCGACTTGAAAATATTCGACACTTCGAACGTTTTGAATTAGGTCAATCTCTCTCTCTCTCTCTCTCTCTCTCTCTCTCTCTCTCTCTCTCTCTCTCTCTCTCTCTCTCTCTCTCTCTCTCTCTCTCTCTCTCGTGGGATTATTCATTTCTAAATGTTTCGCTCTCTATGACTGTTTTATGCTGGTATTTCCACGGTGGATGCATTAGGTGGCTGGTTGCCTTGACCATGTTTTGGGTTATTTTCACTGATGGACTTCAATTATTTACTGGTGTTGATCGACAAAACTGCTTGTTTGTGTGTGTGTGTGTGTGTGTGTGTGTGTGTGTGTGTGTGTAATTACCACTATATTCGCGTGATTACAACAGTTTGTATGTGATTACCACGATTTGTTTGTTACAGAGAGAGAGTTTTACCATCATGTTGCCCTGTCTCTTAACCTTGTATATACTTATCGTGTCTTCTACACACACACACACACACACCAGCCTAAGCCACGTACCCATTTATCGACCAGGCCCCGAGGGGAGGATGAACACCTGGGTTATGCATGAGTCTGTGGGTGTGCTCCATCTCACCCATCACCAACTGTTATCGGAGTTTGGGGATCATTGGGAGATACGGGTCATACATAACTTGTGACCTAACCAACGAAGCCCCATATAAACGTGGAATCAACTAACCCCACCTTGATCATACGCTCTTTTGTGATTTATTAACTAGTCACAACTATCAACCCCATCCACCCCCGTTATGTGATTCCTAAACTGAATAATGTTTAGTCGATGGCACACACACACACACACACACACACACACACACACACACAAAGATGGTACCAGAATTAAGAATCCTGAGTTACTGGGAAAAGACTCAGAGGCTTCAAATTTGTCCAGCTGGGAAGAAAGAAGAGTGAGGGGTGACCCGATCAAAACCTTGAAGCTTTTCAAACATCGATGCGTGGACAGTGAACAGTTGTTCCACAGGTACAGAAACAGAGCAACCACAGGATATAACACGATATTACGCGAGAAACTTGTAATGAAGAGATGTAAAGTACTGTTACACTGTGAGTGTTGGATGAATCGGTTGAAAACGATTAAGGAAACTGTAAATGCGGACAGCACAGAGAAGTTTAAAATGCTGTGTTCAAGTTATGGGGGGCCTCACGAGTGGAGGACTCACTCATCGTATGAGTGATTACACAGAGGTAATTATATAAGCAAATACACTTCCCATCCCCTTCAGAGTATCACCAGAAGTCCCATCCCCTTCAGAGTATCACCAGAAGTGGCCTCATCCTCTGTATGTATATATATATATATATATATATATATATATATATATATATATATATATATATATATATATATATATCTTTCCAATCCTCCCTCTCTCCCTTAACCCCTTAAAGTTCATAGCCTCCTCCCTTTTATAACCTTAACACCGAACACCCCTTCTGAATGTCTCCGTATCTCCATCCCTTACATTTCAAGGCCAGTAATATCCTTTCCCTAAGGAACCTTTTTTCTGTCTTAGGTTGGCCTTCCCCAGACTCGAACCTGTCCTGGCTTGTTACATCGTCCCACAAGTACTATGTATAGAAGTATAGACTGTATTCAGTTTTCCTCCCATGACTGCGAAATTTGATTTCGGTGACCCTCTCTGACCTGGGCTAACCTCCCCCTCTGACCCCTAGCCATCAACTTTAACACCGGAGGGGAAGAAGCCTCTGACCCTAGGATGACCTGAGTGAATACCAGATCCAGCCACATTAAAAACAGGTGACCCCGAATGAACTTCCTCCCTTGAGACTCAGGGGTAACCTGCCGTAACTGACCTGGTTGAACCCTTGACGCTGATCTGGGTTACCTTTAAGCTGACCTGGTTGAAATCTTTACTCTGACCCCACGTACTGACCCGGTGGGGTTAGCTTGGTAGGACAGAGAGACTTAGGGGACGGACCTTGACCTGGAGAAGACCCTGTAACCCAAGCTGACCTCGTCGATCCCCCCCAGAGAAGGCAGGTTTCCTTCCAGCTGGATGGCTGGATGAGATCGACTCGAGGAAATAGTTGAGTTTGTCGTCAGGGAGGAGGAGCGTTGGGTGGCGAGGACAGACAGAGGCGTAAATGCCATGACTGAATACCCTGAGACTCGTCCCCCCTAACCCCTGACCTCATAATCTTCACCACGTATTACACCACCACCACCAGCATGTGTTATATACTCTCACGCACCTCTCTCTCTCTCTCTCTCTCTCTCTCTCTCTCTCTCTCTCTCTCTCTCTCTCTCTCTCTCTCTCTCTCTCTTGTCTCCTCCACTCTCACACTTCTAGCACAAGCACAATACAGAATTATTATCCTGAATCGCCGCCGCCACCACACCTTAGAGAGAGAGAGAGAGAGAGAGAGAGAGAGAGAGAGAGAGAGAGAGAGAGAGAGAGAGAGAGAGAGAGAGAGACCTTCCCAGACAAGAAAAGCCCTTGAACAAAAGCCTGAATATCGACGGCCGAGCTTGTGTCTGTCCTTGGGCGCGGGGAAGACCCGGCCTCGCCTCGCACGGGTAGGTCTTCGTCAGTCGGCCCTCGTCGGCGACGCCTGCGTCAGAGGCATTGCATGTCGTATCTTCCGTTGTTTTTCTATCACATTAAAATGAGAGGAACGTCCTATCAGTGCCTGTTCCTGGAGGGTTCCTGCCCTCGCTGGAGTGAATGGTAGTCAACGACTATGGTGCCCCTTGGTGTACATGTAGACAGAGACACGTTGCATATTCATCATCGTATGACCTGCTGCCATCCATACCTGGATTTACTCTCGCCCAAGACTTGCCTCCTCTCCTCCTCTTCCTCCTCCTGCACTCGTCCCCCTTCCTCCCACCCCTTACCTCGAGGAACAAGGTCACTCCTTGACCCGCTGTGAATGGCCCTGCCGCTCGCGACTGTCCGATATCGGGTAACTCACTCTCACACTTTTTCACACTCTCTCACTGTGAGTGCCTGCTTATGTTCCAGAGGTGTGTGTGTGTGTATGCGTGTACGCGCGCGCTTGTGTGTGTGGTGTGTGTGTGTGTGTGTGTGTGTGTGTGTGTGTGTGTGTGTGTGTGTGTGTGTGTGTTGTGTGTGTGTGATGGGGTACCTTTGTTAATCAGTATCACGAAATCTGAAAAGAAAGTCGTCTTTCTTTTTGAATTCGTCCCAGATTATGATGCACCGCAGTCAGTCTTGGTCAGTATTCGTCTCTCCTAACAACATACAAATCAACTTCTACATTTATTGTTCAATCTTATATATTTACAAACATGAGTCTCCAGACTGATAAGGACTTCCACCTGTATATAGGTGTTTTAGTCAGGGTTCGACGATCACGCTGGCCTTCAAGATTGAAGAAATACTACCTTGTTCAGAAGATCAATCGAACGTATGATTATTATTTTTTTTTTTCTCGCATTTGAGAATCGAGGTCTTGCGTGCGTCCTCAGACATGACAGGTTAATGATGTCTACGGATATAGGTCTAGGGAACGCGAGATCACTGAAGCCGAGACTCTCTCAGGCCTGATTGTATGTTGCAGAAGAGAGACTTAACTGGAATGATATGAGGAGATAGAGAGAGATGACATCTTGGAATTTTGTGAAGAAAAATCTTGAGTTTTCTAAGGTGGCCGAGACCTATTTGGAGTTGTAGGAGAAAGAGAGACTTATTTGGAGGAGGAGGAGGAGGAGGAGGAGGAGAGAGCCAGCCAGAGCCAAGGCGGAAGTAGGATCACACCCCCTCTGACGGCGGTCAGCCGAAGCTCTAGTATAAACAACGGCACCTCCCTCTGGTCTTACTCTCGCCCACTAACAATGCTTTCCTGTGCTGTTCATCGTCTGGTAACTGCGCGCTGCGCCCTCCGCGGGGTGATTCAGATCAATCTGATGCTGTGTGCTAATTTGCTGCTCCCTTTTCCTCCCCACTGCTTGTGGCAGAATCAGCGGCAAATCAGCAGATACACAACCTCCCGCTAAGCACAGACGCAAATCCTGTTACCCCGGAGATTAGGTCTTCCCCCCCAGCGTCACTTGCGCTCGGCTGTCGCGCATCCCTGATGTGGTCTCTCTCTCTCTCTCTCTCTCTCTCTCTCTCTCTCTCTCTCTCTCTCTCTCTCTCTCTCTCTCTCTCTCTCTCTCTCTCTCAAAATTTCTACTGGGTTTGATAATGGCAGAGCCTCGGGATAAAAAACGAGGGTGGGTAGTTGAGGGGGCGGTCGTTACCCAGCCATACTGCAAAACTCATCCTTAAAGTCCAGAAGCGATTCACTCCACCCTCCCTCCCTCCCCACCTCAAACGGCCAATTGACGAGTGTTGCCGGCCACCACGATTTGCTGTCGCTGGGAGAGAGAGAGAGAGAGAGAGAGAGAGAGAGAGAGAGAGAGAGAAGAGAGAGAGAGAGAGAGCTGGAGGAGAGGGGAGGGGAGGGGCACACGGTGCTGTAATTACCAATTAGAGGGAGAGTGAGCACACCTGGCTTACCCTTCTGACCCACTTGGCTCCGCACGTTACTCTCTCTCTCTCTCTCTCTCTCTCTCTCTCTCTCTCTCTCTCTCTCTCTCTCTCTCTCTCTCTCTGCCTTCCAAGTTCCCCCCTCCCCAGGTAGATTGGTAGGGGGGATGGGGGGAGGGTGTGTATTACGGTGATAGGTTCATGCCCGCGGGCCACTAAGATGGGTGGGTGCCAGTGACGAGGGGGACAGTGCCGTGCAACGAGGGATTGCGACGCTCGGTGACCAATGGCACTGAGAGGGGCCAATGGCTCTTAAGTAGCTGAACCGATAGCTGGGGAGTGCCACGGGGAGGAGAGGACTAACACAGTGGGAGACGAGGGACAC
>NC_092281.1:23907218-23972218 GCF_036320965.1 Panulirus ornatus | reverse complement strand
ATGTATATGTTTACATTGTCACGTGTTCTGCAAGTCTCCTTGGGGGGGGGGGGGGCCTTAACCCATGGCGTTCCCCAGACACTTCACACTCCCTGATTAAGTCACCTCCCCAGGTACTACTGTAAACTTCCACTTTCCCAGAGGGAAAAACAAACAATTATTTGTCCTGTCCACCACAACAGTCAGGCTGCTGGAGCAGCTCCTCGCCATATACTAACTACCTACCCACCTTAGCTCTGTTGTGGGGGCCACAGACGATGGAGATGTTCTGGGGGCCACAGACGATGGAGGTGTTCTGGGGGCCACAGACGATGGAGGTGTTCTGGGGGCCACAGACGATGGAGGAGTCAGGGAGCACGGCAGGCAGGACGGGCCATCGCTAACCTAGTAGGGAGAGAAAGTATTGATTCACAGTCATTTCCACAGTTTTTTGCGGGCTTTGATGACATGGATTATTTGTCGTTAATCATCTGTTTACAGCTTTTCGCTAGATACGCTATTTTAGTCCACACACACACACACACACACACACACACACACACACACACACACACACACACACACACACGTGCGCGCACGATCATCGTTGGATTTCCCAGATAAAAGCCGGAATTTAGAATTCAGGAAACAGGAGTGGGAAAGACGTAAAACCGGGGAGGGGAAATCTCTTAAAAATCGTACCCGCGCGGTTATGTCAGGCGGCTTACGTGGCCTCAAACTTTGCCAATAAAAGAGGTGGAACAGGTCCCAATGTTACGTAAACAGATTACTTTCTTGCTCCAGGGTTCCCCCCACCTCCTCCTCAGTTTTTGAAGGTCGAAACTTAGAACAAAATGCGCGAAATAATGACTCCTGTGACTCTGTGACACTCAAGGTCACAGCGCTACCTTCTCACTGGGGTTCGGACCCTGTGCGTGCATATTCAGTGGAGCTCGGATCCGCCCGTGTTTACACTGAGTGGGACTAGTAATGTATGCGCCTATATTCAGTGGGACTTGGACCTTGAGTGTGTGTGTTTTGTAAATTCACTGCATCTGGGGTGTGGGGGTGCCGGAGGGCCCGCGGCGTGTGAATCGTCTTCAGTATATGGGGATCTGTCACCCTGCCTCGCAGTACAGTAAACGGAACCACGTACTGGAAATGGGGAAGTCGGTGCCATTTAGGAATATTGTTACTCGATAACTGCTCGAAATAGAACAATGTTGCGGGGAAGTTGCGTGACGGAGACCGCCTTAAATACGACCGACCTGTGGGTGGCGGGACCCATGACGGGCAGGTGTGTTAAGGAGGTAAACACAGGAAGGACGGGACTTGAGAAACACACACACGCACACATCAGCCCTCGTGATGATACGTGTTCTAACGGAACCCAACCCAGGACGCTGTTAACGCCAACGGGAATAACAGCCAACAGAGACATTTCTCCTACGAGCTAGTTAGTGGTAATTAGTCAGGTAGGTAGTTGGTCTTAACTGCTTCTTGTAGTTAATCACACTCCTGTATTCTGTGTAGAATAGTTAGATTGGGAAAATAGAATACATTTATTCGACTGGTTCTACGTTGTGTGTTCTATGAGCTCTTTTAGTAGGTCAGTGGGTAAGCCACACCGGCTCCAAGGAACCCTTAATGCGCAAGATTGATTAGCGAATTGGGCTGTTAAGAACCGGTATCACGTTAACCTCTTGAGGACGACGGTACGACCTTTGAGCACGATAGTACAACCCCGGCAGCACGGCCACGGTCTCAGAGTACGATGACCTGGCATTCCATCTGGGCCCCAACTATTGGTTAGTCGTGTCGATGACTGACTTGGCTAGTTGGTTGATGGTTGGCTGGGTAGGTGAGCCATGTCTGTTGACTGGGTACGTGGTTGGTTAAGAAGCTTGTCAAGGTTTCCTTGGTTGGTGAACTCGCTTTTTGGTGGTTGGTCGCCTGGCTCGTTCGTTGCTTAAGAAGGTGGTGGACTGTTTGGTGATTTAGGATGAGCAGAAGGCAGGGGCTAGGGGAAGGGAGGGAGGGTGGGTCGGGAGAGGGGGGAGGGGGTACAGAGAATGTCAAGGACCCTGGGGTGGCAGGCCTGGCCCTCCCCCCGACCTGCCTGGCTCAAGTTATCGATCAGCTTAAAGCCAGGAGCTGGGACGAGCAACCCCTTCCAGGGGCTGGGATGGGTGGCCTCCCACCTCCCCTCTCTCGTAGGCCTCCTCCCCCATCACAGACCTCCCCATATCCCTCCCACTGTGTCACAGAAGTGGAGGAAGAACTGAGACAGACTTGGGTCTCCCTCCCTCCTATCCCTCTGCTGCCACAGATGGTTAATGGTGATATAGGCCTCTCGTTCCTCCCTCACTGTGTCACAGACGAGCTGGGAGAGAGAGAGAGAGAGAGAGAGAGAGAGAGAGAGAGAGAGAGAGAGAGAGAGAGAGAGAGAGAGAGAGAGAGTATCGGGAGTGATATAGGCCTACTCTCTTCACTCCTTTTAGTCTCACGTAAGACTACAGGAATGTATTGTCAGCGTCGTAGGCCTAAATTTTTAACATATTCCAACATGTCGTAGATGAGGGAAAGTCTTGTAAAGGATGGGGATATGGGCCTACGTGTACTCCATTCACTGCATCGAAGTGAAGAAAGAATACTTTTCTGATTGTTTCGTGGAAGAGATAAGAAGGAATCAAAACTACAGATACTTTGTGTCTCACAGAAGATTGAAGAAAGTATCGAATCTGTTTTAGAGGAGCTGGAAGAAAATGGAGAGAGGCAGGAAGGCCTGATCTTGATAACTGTGCGGCCTCTCGTGACATGAGGAGGTTGGTCGGTGGAAGGTCGGTAGCGGCAGAAAGAGGCGCTGGAGCTATGGGTCACGTTGCTGGCCTTCCTGGCCATGTGGACGCCAGGGCGATGGCGTGGGGAGATATGGTGTGGCGTGGAGGAGGTGTGGGTCGATGTAGGGAGGTGTGGAGTTGAGCCTAGTGGTATACAGAAGTTGGAGAATATGGGATCGTGAAGGGAGGTTATGAAAGGTGTAAGTAAATCTGGGTAGGTCAGTGTGGGTCGATATGGGGAAGTGTGGAGAGACACTGTGGGAGTGGGGAAGCACAGGAAGCCTGGACAGGTGTTGGGAGATGGGTAGGGGTGTTGGGAGATTGGGTAGGGGTATGTGGGGAGGACGAGGACCTAGCGTCTTACCGTAGGTGATGGATGGACCATCAGGGCAGACCTGGTCAGTGGTGGCCGCTGAGGGACAGCGACGCGGATCGTGAAGGCTAGGTGACCTGGGCTCCTATCCACTCCCGGTTCTTATCCTTCTCGTTCTGAACCGCACCGAACACCCGATCCTCTTCCTGCTATTCCTCCAATGATGGATGGCTGGCAGGCCTGAAGTTCGATACTCCTCTTCCTTCTCCTTCCCCCTCTTCCATTTTCTCCTGTTGACGTCCTCCTTCAGAGCCTCTCTCGGTTTAAGGCCTCGCCTTCCGCCGGCGCCCGTGGGTCGCCTCCTTCAGAGGAGCTGGCCGACCTCACCCCCAAAACCTTACCAACGTCTTTGCACTGCGTCCTTGCAACCTCTCCACTGTGTCTGTCTGTGTTATGAATATTTCCACTTTGCTCCCTCCTCAGTCCGCACTCCCATACCCCAAACACCTTCATACATTCCTCTAAAATCAATTTCCCATCCATTAATCAAGTGCCACCCCCAGGCCAGCCCTTGTATGTTCGTCAAAGGTTGCCAAAATAAAAACAAAGCAAAATAGATGCTCTTCAAACTATTTTCGTGTTTCCATTAATTTTTCGCCGAGCGTTTATGCTTCGTTACCTCAAAGCCGGCAGTGAATCCCAAAAAACGTAACGCGTTGGCAGTTGGTAAATTGATAAATGATACGAAGGGAAAGCCAAGATAAGAGGAGACATTCTCCCAACACCACGTCGAGCTCTACGCCCTCAGGAGTCAATGGTTCTTAACATCATACTGACCGTAGGTGCCTGACCGAACGTTCCCTCTCACCCTTCGTGAGGTTTCCCCCTCCCCCTCATCAATCTGTACATGGATGTACATGGAAGTCATGGGAGGGTCACATGTATCCCCTGATTCTGGGGAGTAAGGTTCCTCACGAGGCCTCCCTGCATGGCTACACAACACCCGTAGATAATGGCCCAAGATAAGTAACGAAGGATAGGTGTCTCCCCCTTGCAAGGCCTCTCCGTATGGCCACACAATCCCCCTAGATAAGGGCCTCAGGTGCCTCCCATCCCTCCCCCTTCCCCTACAAAGGGTAGCAGTCCCCCCCCCCCCCCCCCGCGAGCCCTCCCTGCGTGGGGCTCCAGAAACTAGGTCAGGGGGGCTAGCACTCGGGGGTTGAGGGGAAGGGAAAAATCAATACCGCAGCCTTTAGTTGAATAGATGCACTGCCTCCCCCATACCGCCTAGGCCCGAGCCTCGCGCCTCCCGCCACCGCTCCTGCTCCTGCTGCTCTTCCACTTTCTGCTATCGCAACCCTGATGTTTGTTCTTACTCTTCCTGCTGTCGCTACTCTATCTGTTCCACAGCCTCCCATGGCTCCTCCTCCGTCACATGCCACGGCTGCTGCAGCTGCCCTCTGCCTCCCTCTCCTGGTGTTGGTACTGCCGGTGTGTGCGTGTGTGTATGCTCGTCTTCCTGCTGCCCCTCCCTCTGTGCCTCCTACTCTTCCTCCTGCTGTTGTGGTGTTAGTACTGCTACTGCTGCTGCTGCCTTTCACACCGCCACAACTGCCACCGCCGCTGCTGCTACTGCTCCTGCTGCAGTCGTCACTTGTGCTGCACCTGTTTCAGGGAAGCCAGCTGTCCCTCATGGGCCATGGTCATATTCATGACCCCGCGTCAGGGCTTCTGTTGTATTGGTTGATGTTGACAGACGGAACAGGCAGCGGCCTCAGAGCTTTTTATAGACGTCCAGGATGACCCTTGACCTCTTATATCCCTCCCACCACCCCAAACCACCTTCCCACCCGACCCCTCATCATCCTGAGTGGTCGACTTCACGCCTCCCCCACCTCCCCCCCCAACCTTTTACTTCCCCATCACACTGGGTGGCTGAACTTTCTCAACCCCACCACACTGGGTGACTGACCCCTCTCTACCCCACCACATTGGATGGTTGACCTCTCTTTACCCCATCACACTGGGTGGCTGGACTGTCTCTACCCTATCACACTGGGTGGCTGGACTCTCTCGACCCCACCACACTGGATGGTTGGCCTCTCCCTACTCCATCACACTGGGCTGCTGACCTCCCTCTACCCCATTACACTGGGCGGCAGACCTCCCTCTACCCCATTACACTGGGCGGCAGACCTCCCTCTACCCCATTACACTGGGCGGCAGACCTCCCTCTACCCCATTACACTGGGCGGCAGACCTCCCTCTACCCCATTACACTGGGCGGCAGACCTCCCTCTACCCCATTACACTGGGCGGCTGACCTCTCGACCGCCTGCTGAACCTCTCTCTCCGCCACTTAGTCGGCCGCGTAGCCACAGCTGAGGCTTCATCACTGACAAGGATGACATATATGGCTTCAGTTTGTAGGTGTAACCGGGTTATGTGGCCGGCCAGGTATGTGGCCACCGCTGGCAACTCTCAAACGACATATATGGCAACGACTGACACCATTCACATGTATGTGTGGCCTCATGACTGATGGGCAGATCTTGAATGTGTATCCTTAACTAGCATCTCATGCACGGAGGTGCGGCCTCAACCAAGGCGCTTCTGGAGGATGTATCTGACAGCAGGAAGAGAGAGAGAGAGAGAGAGAGAGAAGAGAGAGAGAGAGAGAGAGAGAGAGAGAGAGAGAGAGAGAGAGAGAGAGAGAGAGAGAGAGAGAACTATTCTTCTTGACGTATCCTTGTCTTGACACGGCCCTCCAGAGGGGCCAGAGTGAGTTTCATGACATAAGGGGTCACAGGAGCCAGGGTGACAGTGTTATGACGCAAGGACCCGCAGTTGCCAGAGTGACTGTGTCATGACGCAAGGAGCCACAGTTGCCAGAGAGACAGTGACATGACGCAAGGAGCCACAGGGGCCCGAGTGAACAAAGATGCCTTGTACTCTCGCTGAACTATTATTGATCACCGGGAGGAGACGACGCGTCACGCTTGGGCATCTCTGGATAACACCTGATCAACATTCGTGTCATTACGGAACAAGGGACGTGAACTTCATGACCTGCGTCCGTCAGTGGGGAGGGGGAGGGGGGGGGGGGGAGACGACGGACGCCAGCCAAGTATATCGGTTCTCATTAGCCTACAGTGCAGGGCCGAGTGCTTTGGAGCTTGGCGTGTGCTTCACGTTTGCATTTCATCAACATCCTTTTCACGTCGGGTGCTTGCGTAAACTGAAGCCCCGCCCTCCACCACCCCCACCAGGTCGGGAGGCGGCTGTTATGCTTGGAGGTGCAGTGACCTACTGTGGGGGGGGGGGGGGTTGTCTTCAAGAGCAACTGCTCTCCTCTCCTCTCCTCCCTCGTGTGATGGAACTCCCGACAGCCAGCCGCATGCAGCGTGCCTGCAAGCTCCTTTGAGGAGCGGAGAGGCGGGCTCTCAGAGCCGCGTGGGTTAGCGTGGTCTCGTCCCGACCGAGGGGGGAAGGTTTAGCGCGGGGTTGGGCCCGGGTGCCGAGAGGCCATGAGTCGGCCCCCTCTGCTGGCCGGGAGGCTGCCTCCTGACGTAACACTGAGGTGGCACACGCCTCCCCGACCCCCACGCTGGAGTGCCTCCCCGACCCCCTTTATGAGTGCCCTATGACCCCCAGCATGAGTGCCCTCTGTCACCCCCCCCCCACATTCACATGAGCACCTCTCACCATACACGGCCTGCGACGGCAAGTTGTAGTGGTGAGTTCAGGGGAAGACCTCTCGTTGTTGGCCAGACTGTAGCAGGATGGAACCTCCTTCCTCTTTCCCCCCCCCCCTTTCCATGAGTGGTAGTTGATGGGTGTAATTACAAGTGAAGTGGCGAAGAGATGATCAATAATGGATCAACAGGGGTGGGGGTGGTCCAGTGTCATGGTGGGTGGTTGGGGGCTTTCCATGCGCTACCGCGACCAAGGGGGCGTGTGGGTGCTCTTGCCCAGCATACGTCGCATGCCTGCGGCAAGCATGCATGAAGCCGGCTATGTGTGGGTCCCTACAAGCAACACAAAGCAGTTGGGCCTCGCTGTTGCTGCTGCTGCTGCTCCTCCTCCTGCTAGAATCGACCTGGTAGGTGGAGCGTGCGCGGGGAGACGTTTGGGTGGAGGAGGCGGTGGTGGAGGCAGCCATGATGGTGGTGGTGGTGGAAAGCCGCAGAAGTGGTGGTGGTGGTGGTGGTGGCAGAGGCGCTACACTCACACTACTGCTGCTGCTGCTGCTTCTGGTGGAGGAGGAGGTGGTGGAGGAGGTGGTGGTGGTGGCGGTGGTGTTGGTGGTGGTGGTGGTGGGCGTCACCAGAGGTGCCGGGTCGGTCAAGTGGAGCAGTTTGACGGAGGGAGGCGGGCGGCCAGCAGCCCCTACCAGCGCTCTCCTCCAGGCATGTGATCCTGCTGACTGTTGTCAGCCGTCAGTCACTCAGTGTCAGCTCATGCTTTTGTCAGTTCTCGCAACTAATGTGTCGTGGCTGCCGTTTACAGCGTCAGCTCAAGGTGTTGTCACAGATCCCTCCAATCCAATGTGTCGTGGGTGTTGACAGCCGTCAGTCATATTGTCAGCTCCTGGTGTGGTCAGCGCCTCACACACCCACCCACCTGCACCGTGCAAGCTGGTCCACCACAGACCATCAGCACCACAGGAGTCGAACACAAACAACTGCCGTCAGAGGAGCTGGAGGAGGAGGAGGAGGAGGAAACCTTCGCAAGCACAGGAGTCTGTCCGTCATTCAGGCAGGCAAGCAAGCACAACGAGAGGTCCCAGCAGGCAGGCAGGCAGGCAGGCAAGCAAGCACAGTCATGAACCGGAGCCCTTGTGTGATCAATAGCAGCAGCAGCAAAGGGAGAGAGAGAGAGAGAGTGAGAGAGTGAGTGAGAGTAAGAGAGAGCTCGTCACAAACACGTTTAAAACTCCCTCACCCAGCATGATGCAACCGTCCCAGTGCAAATGACCTCAGTGCATTCAGATATAAGGGAAATATACAGATATAGTCTCGTGTTCTGAGGATCGTTCAGGAGTTTCCGGCTCTGTGTGTGTGTGTGTGTGTGTGTGTGTGTGTGTGTGTGTGTGTGTGTGTGTGTGTGTGTTAGGTGTTGGTGCATGGGAAGCTACTGTCCTGTACCGTACTACTGTGTGAGGTGCTGCCCAGGCTGCAGGCCCCTCATGACCTGAGTTAGGTAACACCAGCACCATTACTGCTTACTGACATCATCCCTCCCCCTTGGTCTGTGCATGCGTCCTCTCTCTCTCTCTCTCTCTCTCTCTCTCTCTCTCTCTCTCTCTCTCTCTCTCTCTCTCTCTCTCTCTCTCATTCTGAGTCCTCCATCACCCCTGCCTCATTCTACACCCTTCTATTGATTCCTACATTTTGACTCTTAGCTCCCTCCATCGGAATATATATGTACCTCCCTCATGCCTCACCCTTAACTCTAGCTCCCTCCTTCAGCCTAGATCCACTTCTCCCTCCCTCCCTCACAAGGCACGATGATTCTACCTTCTCCTTCAGCTAGATTAACTCCCTCTCTCACTCAGTACCCTCCCCCCCTTTTCCCCTACGCTGTTCTGAACCCTGTTCTACTCTCCCTTCACTCGACGCCCTCCCTTCTTTCCCTCTTTCACCCATGGCATTCTTCAGATTTCCTTCATTCTGGACTCTCTGCTTTCTCATCGTACCCACTAACCTTCTTGCTTGTCGCCTTCCCTCTTTCTCCCTTCACACACACACACACACACACACACACACACACACACACAATCTACACCCTCAGTGATTTCCTTCCCCACTACCACCACACCACCAGCGCTCCATAATACCCCCCACTTCCACCCCCAACGTTGACCACGGCCAGTACCACCACCAGCATCGCCACCACCGCCGCCATTACCACAGCCCCACCACCACCACAACAACAAACAGACCTTAACACCTCTACTACCACGATCACGCCTTGAGATCCCACCACTGCACCATAACACCACCAATCACATTATAACATTACCATAACACCACCACCTCACCATGACACCACCAACCACACTACCACATCACCACCATGACACCACCACCGCACCATAACACCACCAACCACACTATAACATCACCACCATAACACCATCACCACACCATAACGCTGCCACCACACTATAATACTACCACCGACTTAACACCGCCACCACCCAGGAGAAGCACCATTGCATCAAAACACCACCACACAGTAATACCACCCTCACCACACCATAACACCACAATCACATCAGAACACCACAACATCACAGTAACACCACAGCCACTCTGCAGCACCACCACAGCAAAACACGCAGCACTTCCTACCACCACCTCAGCCAAGAAAGAGTGAGACCCTGTTCTTATGTGTAAGTAGAAGGGCCCCGAAGCCCCTCAACGGACGAACAATAACGGGTTGTCATGTTTACTACTTGGTCGTCGTCGGGATCACTAAACAGTCACTCCACTACAAATATAACAAAGGAAGAACATAAATAGATTCGTGACCTTACATGCAAACCACCTTCCTCCCCACCCCCATCAAACCTCCTACGACCACTGTGGACCCCCCCCCCCCCCCTCCCGAACCCTACAACCTCTCTCTGTCTTTCTTTCTCTCCCTCCCTCCCATTTTTCCCATACGTAGTCGAGAGAGAGAGAGAGAGAGAGAGAGAGAGAGAGAGAGAGAGAGAGAGAGAGAGAGAGAGAGAGAGAGAGAGAGAGAGAGAGAGGTGGGAGGGCAGTGGCTGTGGCAGGGTGAGGGGTGTCGCGTGTGTAACACCGGACACACACCAGATCCAGCGCCGAATATTCGATCCCATCAACAATACAGGAAAGGGATGGACAGCAGGAGGAGGAGGAGGAGGTGGTAGGTGGGTGGAATGGGTAAACACTGGCTGGCCTGGTGGAAGCAAAGACTGAAATATTCTCTCTCTATAACTGGTGAGGAAAACTGTGCCAGATGTGGTTGAGGGACGGGGGAGGAGGCTGATTATTCTGAGCTGGTGAGTGGCTGAGCACTGAGTTATCAAGGCTGGAATGCAAGTGCGATATGATGGAACGGTTTTGGAAGGAATGAAAGTGGAAAGGAAACATATGGGGGGGGGGAGAGGGAGGGTAAATAATGCAGATGGCAGAGTAAGGCGACGGAAATGGAAGGGCGAAATGATGGAAATGGGAGATTTAAGTGATGGAGAGGATAAGGTGTCCAGTGTCCAATAATGGGTAAGTGATGGGGGGAGATGTGTAGTGAGGAGATCGGCGATGGAAATTATTAAGAGTGATGGAGAGAGATGATGGATACATCGTAATGATGGAGGGAGAGATTTCCATGCGCGACGGAAACAAGAACACAGTCGACTGAAGGAGGAAAGAATGACCTTCTCTACAAGAAAAATTATTATAAAACTTCATCAAAATAAACCAGATCAGACAAAAATAAACCAGGACACGTCAGTTTAGAAACTTAAACCAAAATATGAAAATGAAAATTGAAACCTTGAGGGAACGAAGGGACTCGATGGAGAAGGGATGACAGTGGCAGACCTCCCCTGGACCCTTCCTCCCTCCATCTACTGTAGGCGACCATCGTCATGTCTTGGCTCAGGGGGTAGCTAGAGGAGGGGGTGGGGAAGGGGGCCTTGGTCTCTGGCGGTCAGACACGGTACGACCTCTTGAGCACGATGGTACGACCCCCTAAGCACGATCCTGAGTAAGATGGCCTGGCCTATAGCCTGGCCGTTCTAGCATCAGGTAAGAATAAGCCAGGCCATCATCATCCCCATGTGTCGTGCTCTAGGGTTCGTAACGTCGAGCCAAAGGCGTCTTGCTGTCGTGCTCAAGAGGTGACGTACCGTCGTGCTCAAGAGGTCGTCCGCCGCGCTCAAGGGGGGGGGGGGGGGTGGCAGTAATGGTTCTTCCACACGTGGGTCAGAGAGCTACAGACCAGGCAGGTTAACCATTCACACAAACATTAATATTTTGTCATCATGAACAGAAGGTGGTGGGGGGAGGGGGTCACATGTCGTATGCATATTACCCCTGACGCTGGCGTGCATTGGGATAGGATTCCGTGCATTGGAGCAGGATTCCGTGCATTGGGATAGGATTCCGTGCATTGGGATAGGATTCCGTGCATTGGAGCAGGATTCCGTGCATTGGGATAGGATTCCGTGCATTGGGATAGGATTCCGTGCATTGGGATAGGATTCCGTGCATTGGGATAGGATTCCGTGCATTGGAGCAGGATTCCGTGCATTGGGATAGGATTCCGTGCATTGGGATAGGATTCCGTGCATTGGGATAGGATTCCGTGCATTGGGATAGGATTCCGTGCATTGGAGCAGGATTCCGTGCATTGGGATAGGATTCCGTGCATTGGAGCAGGATTCCGTGCATTGGGATAGGATTCCGTGCATTGTGGCTCCTCTCGCTGCATTCCTAAGTGATTCTGAGCATGACCAATCAAGCTCCAGGATTCCATGTATGGCCCAGTGAGGTGTTTCCTGGTCCGCGAAAATATCTGGCCACTTGTGCGCCCTTCTGGGGTGAACACGAGGATCCTTTGTGTTCCAAGGTCTCCTCTTTTGGGGGAGGAGTTAAAGTGCTTGAACCATTCTGAAATCATCTGTTGTATTTTGACGATAACCTATGCTTTATGAAAGTGACTCGTCCGTTCACACACACACACACACACACACACACACACACACACACACACACACACATATATATATATATATATATATATATATATATATATATATATATATATATATATATATATATATATATTTGGCCATTCTTATATCATTTGGTACATTTTAGACCGGCAATGTTATAGTACTGGTGAGCGGTTTCAACATTTTCTTGTATTGTGTATCCTGCACTGTGCAGTTGGTACCTTTTCATTACATTCCATATCTTGCACTGTGCAGTGCAGGCAAACTGCGTGTAATTAACATTGACACTGTGATTCTGTAGTGATGTTGCACATTCTAGGTTGGTTATTGTATTTTCAAATATACATTTACTCTTCACGATAATTTTAAGTATTATGAAAACTGTATAGCGTATATACAAGCGTTATGAAATCTGTTTGTTACACTGAAAAGCATTATGGAGTCTGTTGCTCTTACAAGGATTATAGAATCTGTCTGTTGTGACTTAAAGCCACCTGCTGGAGTCTTACAACTCCTTAAATACCAAGTGTATGTATTATGCCCTTTTTTTTTTAACATAAAGCTTGATTTGTGGCGAACTAGATAGAACAGCAAGACGCTCATGTCATGTAGCATGATAAGAGATAACACAGCAGTGACTTGAATGACTGGGGATAACACAGCAGTGACTTGAATGACTGGGGATAACACAGCAGTGACTTGAATGACTGGGGATAACACAGCAGTGACTTGAATGACTGGGGATAACATAGCAGTGGCTAGAATGACATAACAAAGCAGGGGCTCGTATGACAGGGGATAACATAGAAATGGTCTAGCATGACAAGGATAACAAAGCATATAAGTAGCATTTCAGGAGATAACATAGCAGGGTCTTGCACGACAGGGATAACATAGCAAAGGTTACTGCAACAAGAAACACTGTGCTGGCTTGAATGCAATGGCCATGTGAGCATCATGCTTACGTATAGTTTCTATTAAACCTCCGTAAATGGCAGGGTGTTGGGGCTGGACGTTATAATGCTCGGTTTAATGACACAGTCCAAGGGTCTGGTGGTATAATGCTCGAAAAGGATAATGCTACGTGAGAGAGTAATGGTGTGATGCTCCGTACAGAGATCCTATAATACCGTGTCGAATGCGCTTGTGATACATGGCAGTGCCACAGTACTCCGTAGAATGTTACTACTGTGGAAAATAGAGGTATAATGCCCAGGAGGCTGATAGTCCTTCAGTTTACCACCCCTCCGTTAATCCTCTCTTACCCTCTGTACACTCCGTTGTTACTCTCCCCCTCCCCATCTTCCGTTTCCTGTTACCGTTTTCCTCAAGGCTGGTTCAGGTCGCCTGTTTTCTGATGTGATATTTCCTCACTTTCCCTTCAGTCGGTGGGGTCACTCCCCCGTTGACCCCATCAGGTCAGAGCATCGGTGGTGGGGTGGGGGGGTAGGTCACTCTCCACCCCTCCCCCCCACCTCCTCCTCCTCAGCTAATTCTTATTTCACTGCAGCTGTCTCGTCCCGTACCCTCCTCCCAGCCAACTCCTGGGTCACTGCATTAGTTTCATCCCACCCCCACCCCCCCCACCCTGTATCCCTACCCCCATCACAGTTTAACACTGACGTCGCTGCATTAGCTTAATCACCAGTTACCTCCTACCCCGGTCGTCCTCCTTGAACCACCTGAATGACGGCATTAATCACCCCTCTCCCCTCTTCCTTGTTAACTCTTGGATGATAATTTTTCTCTGTTTCTTGTCTTCCCCCAAGCTTCTCTACTCACCTCTTCACCAATTTGATCCTTGGGGGAAGCAACTGATCACCACCTCCTCCCCAGTTAACACCTGTGGGACGGTAGTAATCAGCTCCTCCTCCTCCTCCTCCTCCCCAGTTAACACCCAGGGGATGTCATTAATCACCTCCCCAGCTAACACACGGGTGACGATATAAATATAGTCTCCTGCCCCTCCCCAGTTAACACCTAGGAACGTTATTAATCCCCTCCCTCCCCAGTTAACACCTAGGAACGTTATTAGTCCCCTCCCCTGCCCAGTTAACACTGGGGAACGTTATTAATCCCCTCCCTCCCCAGTTAACACTGGGGAACGTTATTAGTCCCCTCCCCTGCCCAGTTAACACCTGAGGGGACTATATCAATAACCCCCCTCCCCCCCAGGTTAACAGTTGCGTGACGGTCTCAATCGCCATTCTCCTCCCCAGTTAACACCAGGGTGACGGTGTCAATCACCTCTCCCTCCCTAGTTAACTCCTGGATGACGTCATTAATCATCGCCTTCTTCTCTCTGGTGTAACTTCACATGGAGGGATCCCCCCCCCCCCTCCCTCCTCCTCTGTTACCGTATGGCCTGCCTGGGCCAGAACACCTGCACGCTCGGTTATTGATTCACGCTCGTCAGCTACTGCTGCGGGAGCCGGACGCCCCTCGCGAATGTCGCGTCAGGGGGAGGGGGGGGGCAAGAGGGAGGAGGGAGAGATGTAGAGGGAAGCCTTCGTCGTCGTCGTCGTCGTCGTCAGGTGACAACCTCTCTCGGGGGGTCTCCCTCGGGCCGTGAGGCCCTGAGGTTGTGAGGTCTGGCCAGGCTTGGCCTGGCCTGGCAGGCTCCTCCAACACCCAGTGTGGACGGTCCTGGCTGAGGCTAGGGGTGACCGGGGCCCCCACCTCCAGAACCCCCTCAACCCCAGCGGGGAGCGATGAGGTTGTGGCGCCTGTAGATTTCTAGTCAATGGTATATAATCCATAGGGCATAGTTATCGGGTCAAAGGTCACGCCATCACACCCATGGGTCGCACGGGTCAACCACCAGGTCAGCTATAAGCCTTTGTGTGTGTGTGTGTGTGTGTGTGTGTGTGTGTGTGTGTGTGTGTGTGTGTGTTTTCCTGGCGCTGTGGCCCGGGGTCACAGTACAACATATCAGCGGTAAATCCTATTGAAAACCGCTGGCGTGTCCCTTGTATACCCTGGGGGTAAATATCGCATGCTTTCTTTTTTTCCCCCAGGAGTCTGTTGGAATATTCCCCCCCCCTTACCCCCCCCCCAACGTTTTCAGTGAACTAGAGGGAGGAAGGTACGGGAGTAGGGGTGGGGGGGGGGTGTCGTCATGGTGAGGATGAGAGGGGTGAGGGTCATGGATGGAGTGGTAAGGGGGGTGCGTGAGTGAGGGTCATGGGTGGGGTCGTATGTGGGGAGGTCGTCACGGCCACACATCCCGCCGCTAACTGGAGCAAGTGTTGATAGTATACATTCCCAAGGTCTCCGCCCTTCTTAATGTGGGTGTTTGGCGAGAGAGAGAGAGAGAGAGAGAGAGAGAGAGAGAGAGAGAGAGAGAGAGAGAGAGAGATAACGATTATGGCACCAGGTCAGACAACTCTTGCCTCACATGTCAGTAACATGTATACAAACAAAGCCCCTTGGGTGGTGGGGTGGGAAGTGGGCGGTGGGATGAGGGTGTGGGGTGGAGGGGGGAAACACTGATCTATAAACCGGTGGGTCGGGACTGAAGGCCCGCCCCCAACCCCCACTCCGTAGGGAGAGAGAGAGATAGAGAGAGGGTGAGAGTGAGTGAGAGCGGCCCAGCCCCAGCCAACCAGGCCTCTGTGTGGCAGAGGGCACACGATTACATGACATCCTCTTCCTCCTCCACGTCCCACTACCTCCTTATACTGCCTTGTTTCCCCCCCTCATACTGCCGTGTTTCCCCCTCATACTGACGTGCTTCTTTCCTCTCTTACTAGCCGGTTTCTTATGCTGGTGTGCCGCTCCCTCATACTAGTGTGTTTCTTCCTCATACTGTCGTGCTTCTCCCTCATAGTGGTGCGTTTCTGCCCCCTGATACTGATATCTCTCCCTACTATTGGTTTCAGTCAACTTGCTCTTACACACTCACACTCCTCCCATCCCTTCGAACGTCCGCCATGTCACCTTTCGGCCTACCTCCCACCCCTTTCCTCCATTTAAACCTTACCCTTCACATTCTCAACCTTCCACAACCTCCCTTTCCACTTCCCTTCACCCGCTCCCCTCCTGTCCCCTTCCTCTAGGCTGTCCAGGACTCCGAAGAACCACCTGGAGTGGGCGTAGACCCGCCTAGTACTTCCGAGTGGCGGAGGAGGACCTGCCTGCTGTAGTAGGGACCGTTGGACTTAAGAAACACTCGGAGTGGGTGTGGCGGACCCGTCTGGTTTTAGTACCGTTAGCTTTACTGTAGCGTTCCTCAGTCTAGGCCAGCAGCAGCTTGAACTGTTTTGCCAACACAGTCGGTGAACTCGCACTCTGAAGACCTCTCGACCATACGAAGTTGTGTGATATGAAGGCGTGCGTTGGCGAACGCGTATACGCCAAGTGAACTTGTGGTCAATAATCGTTTTTGTACGAGGGTGAACAGGTCATTATAAGGCCCGGGGTCGCATCACTGTACCCAAGGGTCGTATACGCTCGTGCTCTAAGGTCGTCCTGTCGTACTCAAGGGATTAATCTATTTCGGGTTTTCTTCTTGCACAAATATTTTCATATATATTTTTTTGCCATCTGGGGCATCAGTGTTTTGACTTTCTTCCCATTTAAGATTATTTTTGCCTTTTGTTTATATGCTAATAAGATATATGTACATTTCTGTATATAATTTCTTTTTTAGTTTATCATTTATGTTTTTATTCCAGAGTTCTATCCCGCGTGCCGACATGCTTCACTGTTTATCTTTTCGTACAAGTATATTTTTCACTATCTATTCCTGAGACTTGATAGATGTCTAATGTCTGTACTTCGTTCTGCCCTATATATTTCAGTGTTGAGGTCTCCTGCCTGATATATTTCATAATTCATTCTTGCAACCTGGTATTCTTCGAATATTTATTCCCGTGCGCATATATATTTCACTGTAGCCATGCCTCCTGGTGTATTTCACTGTTTAGTCTTGCATCCTGATATATATAATATTTCCGGGTGTTGGTTTACTTCATCCGTGTCTTCCTTTATTGTCCTGATAAGTTTATCTGCCAGTCCTTTAATATATTTATTATATTTTTTTTCATAGTAATAACTGATGTATTCTGTGACTACTTTTATTTCCTACGATTTTCAGTACGTTTTTTTAATATATTTGTTTTGTCTATTTGATATATTTCATATTTTCATCTATATTTGTTTCATTTATTCCCTCCAACATGCTTGTATATTTCACTGCTTTTGTTTTTGAATATCTCACTGTTGGTCTCTGTTTTCACTTGTACATTTCAGTTTGTACTTTGCCTCTGTAGTACAGATATATTTCACTCTTTCCGTAATTACACTCTCGTCGCTACTTACGTATACTTCAAAAGTCTTCGTACTTCCTAATATATTTCACTATTGTCTGATATTTTAAACACCTCTCTATTTTTATTTCTGGTATATTTCTGATTTATTTCCAGTTGAGTCACAATTGATTTCCTCCAGTATTATATGATTACTAGTTTTAATGGGTTTTATTATCTCACATGAATGAATTAAAGTTTAATTGCCTTCTTGACACGCCATGAATAAATTATTCACTTCGCTAGTTTCCTCTTGAGGGAAATCCTGTTCACTCCTCCACCTTGATCGATAGATAGGTGTTCCCTGCTCCGCTGATGACTGTAACGTTAGTCTTGCCCACACCGTAGCCAGTGAAGTGATAAATAAGAGTGTTGTAATTAGCCGTTTATTATTCAATAAACACCTGGAAAACAAAAACAAAAAAAAAATCCTTTTTGAGCCCGACGGTACGACCCTGAGAACTGAAGGTACGTCTCCTGAGCACGACCGTACGACCCTTGGGCAATGACTGTACGGGTCTTGAGAACGAGGGTGACTAACCCACGACCCGACCCTCAATGGTTTGGTCAAACGTTACCCCAACATATCGAAGGAGGTCGTTCCGTCGTGCTTATGGGTCGTCCTCTTGTCTTAAAATGGCTAACATAACGAAAGGAACCCTTAAATTCCTTGACGGCCTCCTCAAATATTTCACCTCTCTTAAAATGAATCCCCGCGCCCTGCAAATTAACGGCTCCAAAATTGCCCCATAAACCTTTAAAATCACTTGAAAGCTCTTTTAAGAACTGCACCGTCTGCAGTTAAAATCAGTCCAATGGTCATTTAAATGGCAGTACCTTCTTTCCCCGAACTGTTCCGCTCCTCAATAAATAACGGTTAGTGTAAACGGAGCATCGCCAATACACAACCGCTGGTTTTACAAACTGGTTTAAATATTGCGAGTTGCAAGCCCTTAGAGGGTCCTTCCACTCGTATAACTTAATTACACTAGTCCTATGAATCTAAAATATTACGTTGTTATGGGAACTTAAAATATAAGTTACATAGCCGTTCTGGCATCACTGAAGGCGACCCCACATACACATATATAACTCCAGCGGGAGCAAGAGCCTGCTAAGCCCTTGTGTAGGTTAGGTTGAGAAGCCAATAGATTGTAATGGTGCAGAAAATTCTCCCCCACAGAATGTAAACAACTTCGGCTTTCATTCAAACTGGGAAGGCGAAAAGTTGCTAAATAGTGTTTTCATTTTCTTTTCACAACCGTTGTAGGAGGAAGTTGATTAACCCAGTTTAAGAGAACCTTAATAATTCAACGACTCTGAGCCTCAGTTTTGATTGAATCGTGGATTCGAAGACTACGAAATTATTTTCGTGGTGCAGGTGTGGACGCCCCGATGCTTAACAGTTACATGTTACGACCGGTAATGATAGTGGCTTTGCATGCAACATAGTCGCTCACGACTATATTTGGTGTCTGTTGACATTTTAGGGTGTTGTTCTGATGTACAACGCAGAACTATATTAAGCTTTGTTCTCAGTTCTGTTCGCACAGCCACCATATATATATATATATATATATATATATATATATATATATATATATATATATATATATATATATATATATATCGGTCTACTGTGTTGTTTGTTTGTGTGTTAGTGTGTGTGTGTATGTGCGTGTGTATGTTTGTAGAGCGTAACTCGGGGCGCG
This sequence comes from Panulirus ornatus, assembly GCF_036320965.1. Taxonomy (NCBI): domain Eukaryota; kingdom Metazoa; phylum Arthropoda; class Malacostraca; order Decapoda; family Palinuridae; genus Panulirus; species Panulirus ornatus. Next base: position 23,953,355 of record NC_092281.1, on the reverse strand, counting down.
GGAGGTGACACACCATGATCAAAATACCCCCGCGGGGGCAACACGCCACCTAACTATAAGCGACCCGGCAACGCTCGCCAGAACCTTCCAGAACACTGCCGGCAGCGGGGTGTAGGGAGGGACTGGGGAGGTTGGTGCGTGGGGAGCATGGTGGGGTCCTGAATGTCCTGCGTCGAGACTTAATTTATAATGAATTATCATCCTCTACAAGGGGAATACAGCATAATACGCAGGGTTGGAGCCGGGAGATACGAGCAAATACGTCAAGGTCAAAGAGACGTAAATGCAGGGCAGCATCAAGTTTGACTCTTGCGGCTCAAATATTTAAAGACGCTTTCCTCACTACCTCTTGTTTAAAACATACTATCTTGAGCCGAGCGGAAGGCGAACGTAAGGCTCAAAGTGCCTGATCCTTGGACGCCGTGGCAAACGAAACCATCGGGGTGTTGCGTCAGAATTCCGTGTTCAGAGGAGCAGACGCAGAAGCGTTTCGTACATGGACACGGTCGGTCAAGGTCATCGTTGCTCCACACTGACGCAGATCAGCAACTGATCTTCAGCGCATTAAGAAATGTCCTATTTTTCATCATTATTTATGGCAAGTTAAAACCCACGAAGGTTCAAGTTCGTTATGCAAATTTTCCACTCTGTGAAGATAGGGGAAAATTCCGCGCCTACAGAAGCCAAGCCTAATCGATTTCTGCCCGCGGAATGTTCAGAAAAGGACGAACTAAAGATAAAAATACAACTGGGAACCTGTTTTTTATTCAAGCTTTTTTTTCTTGTGAAGGTTTGGCCATCTTGTAAGACATGATCCGTCATGAGGAGAGTCACAGGAGAGTAATTATTTGTCTGAGCAGCCGATGGGAACTCTGGGAATGTGTTTAATAGGGAGAGAATCTTGAGGGAGTGGTCAAGGTCAAGAGGAAAAGAAGAGCGCATTGTGTGCACCACCCACCCAACCCCCGGTGATTCTCCACCCTCAGGCACCAGCACAACATTTCCGTGGTCCTCCACCCTCAGGCAACGCTTACCCCCACGCCCACGCGCACTCTGGCCCTGATGCCATCCTAGCTACTACTCTGTTATTATTCATATCTACTAACTTTACTAGTATAGGTTTGAAACCTCTCGCGCCTCGTGCTGTCAAAGATCACTAATTATATATATATATATATATATATATATATATATATATATATATATATATATATATATATATATACTGCTTTCTTGTACCATAGATAAACAGTCGCTATCCAATGTGTACGTACACAAACGATGATTATTAATATATACAGTACGAATATTCAGTACCTGACAATTGTTGGATGATAGATATATTATTCACGACCATCACATGCATAATGAAGGGGATATTTCCTTCTCTTACGTTGCCTCGAGACGACTGCAGCATGTACAATGATGAATAGTCAAACGCTCCTCAGCTGGAATTTCATGATTTTTTTTCTGTACCACCTGACAGGGAAGCCCGATCGACTAGAGTTTGGTTTCGTGGCTTGGTTAGTTTCCCGGACGGCGTTTGTTAATAGACTACATTCAAAGGATATATATAAAATCGTGCTAATTCAGAAATTTTAGCCCAACAACAGAGGAGAACTTTCAGAGTGACGTGATACGTTATAAACCGGGATGTTCGTTCCCTTGAGCCACGGGGAAGGAAATCTGATCCAGGATGTCTGGTTTAAAAGTATTCCCCGCTCCAAGACATTAATCGCTCTGGCAAACATACCCGACGGGTCACGTGGTACATTACCAAACGTCTTTCTCGGGAGATGTGCGTTATCCTCCTCCTCCTCCTTCCCTGCAGACATATCAAGGTTACATGGAAGGTTTGGTTCAGTACCTCCTGCGCTCGATATCTTCCCACAGTGTCGGTAATAAATATGTTATATAACTGCGCGGTATAGACCATAAGGCTGGGCTAACGATCCCCCTCCCACTCGGGCTAGTTTCAAAGCTGAAATTCTTGAACCTCGGGCTTGATAGACATTCTGTCCTCTTCTCAGACCAGCTGGCGGTGTGTATTAGGAATTCATAGGCACTACAGTTATTGATGAGGAATGCGATCTGCAACACTGGCTCGGATGCAAACTGCAGGTTGGCGAGTTGGGGTGGGGTGGGGTGTTGGCGAGCCTGGCGGACTGCTGGCAGGGTTAGGGTAGCAGGATTAACTGCCGAGCCAACTATTTCCCAGCGTCGCATGTTTACCCTAGTGGAATTTTCAAACTTAATCTTGTTTAAAATGAAAAACTACAATTAAAACATCTAGAAACGGTTTCTTTTTATATTATTCTCTCTCTTTCCCTCTTCCTATGTGCCACATAATAGCAGGTGGTGATGATAACCCGTGAAGGTGTACGGTATTAGAACTCGTGCTAACCTAATACCTTACTGGGTGTGTATTTCTGCTAGTGAGCGGCCGCTCCGGCCCACGGATTACGACGCAGTGCGGCGCCACTACCAACCACACGGACAGGAAACCCAGTGCATATAAACACACTTTTTACCTTGATCGTGGCGGTAGTGTTTTAGGAACCTATATGATGAACGTGCTTGTGCCTTCGATTGTGGTGGGTTATGGAGTCTTATGAGGTGTAGAAGTATACAAAGTAGGGACTGGTCGTCGCGTTGGTGATAACATCAAAGAGTGTGAACAGTTTGTCGCATCATATCGTATACTATAGATGTGTTTTATTTCTTATGTTGGTTTGTGTTTACATCTCTGTTATCGTATTATGCGAATGACTAACAGTTGCTCTTCTTCTACAGGAGCGTGTGATACAGCGGCAGGAGCGCCTCACCAGAGCAGAAGACACGTCACCATCAACACTGTCGTGAGCACACGCCGTCTCGCAGCAGCACCTCAGTGTTCCAGCGGTACCTCACTCCTGTCGCAGCTGCCCGTCACAATTCACGAGTAGCGTTGTCGTGCCCTTAAGACTCGCCCTCAAATCTTCCCACAATGCACCTTGAGATCCAGGTGGCGCTCAACTTCGTCATTTCATATATGTACAACAAACTGCCACGGCGGCGAGTCAACATCTTCGGAGAAGAGCTGGAGAAGGCGCTGAAGGAGAAGTTTGAGGGCCACTGGTACCCAGACAAACCCATGAAGGGATCCGCCTACCGCTGTCTCAAAGCCGGAGACCCTATCGACCCCGTCCTGGAGAAGGCGGCGAGGGAGGCAGGCATGGAGATCCGAGAGATCAAGGATAACCTGCCAGAAGACCTCGCCGTCTGGGTCGACCCTGGCGAGGTCTCCTACAGGATCGGAGAGAAAGGTCAGATCAAGATCCTGTACTCAGAGGCAGCAGAGTCCGCCACACAAGAGGAAAACCTTGACAAGGAGGTAACCAAGACCTTCAACCCAGAGGCACAATGCTTCAAGCCCATCGACAACCTGAGTTCGTCCCTTAGCAACGTGTCGATAAGCCCGAAGTCGACGTCGCCATACTCGGCCAGCTCGCCCACGCCGCCCTTTAAACAGCGGGAGGCGTCGCCCATCAACGCCTTCCTGAACAAGAGTTCCGCCCCTCTCACCTTCACAACCGCTACCTTCGCCCAGACAAAATTCGGGTCCACAAAGCTAAAGACAAGTACCAAACGTGCCAACCGCATGTCGCCTACAGAGTTCTCGCACTACATCAAGCAGCGCCAGATGATCCAGCAACAGCAACACGTGCAACAACAACAACAGCAGCAACAGCAGGCGGTGGCGGTAGCGACGGCCGGGTTCGGCAGTCAGTTCCCCCCGTCCAGGCCACGCTCACTGAGCCCCAACCCGCCGCTGGAGCCCCAGGGGGTCTACTTCCCCGGGGGCGCCCCGGGGGGCGGGGCGTACAACCCCTGGGGCCGCGGGATGTTCGACCAGAGCTTCACCTCACCGTCCTTCTTCACCGACCTGCTCCCACCGGCCAGTCAACAGGCGCCCGCACACAAGTTCCCACCTATGTATGAACCCTTAAGTGGCGCTATGATGGGTGGGACGGCCCCCGGCGCTGCCTCCATGGGCGCGGGCGACAAGGCGACAGCGCTGAACGAGGGTGTTATGGGCGTGTACCCAGCCTCCCAATACCAGCACCTGCTGGTGGCCAACTAGAGGAGAGGCGGGCCAGCCACAACACCAGCAGCCTCCTCGTTGTCTCCCTGACCCGCCACGGAAACAAAATCAAAAGGTGTCGCCTGAACTTGAGCGTGTCCCAGCAGGAGGACGGCGGGCGTGTGGGCGTGTGGGCGGGGCAGCTGGCTGCTGGCCGCCGCCGCCCACGCCCGCACCAGTAGCAGATCTGACACCACTTGCCATGATCCTTCACCTTTTATAATTTTGTACTGCCTCAGGTATAGACTCTTTTGGTTTATAGTATAATGACGAAGATGCCCATGTTTCCTAGAACAATACAGAGTTGCCCAAGGCTTATCGGACTAAGGTAATTGAAAGGTTGACTTTTCAAAGCCGATGGTTGTGAAACTGTACATAGGTTATGTTTGCTAGAACATTACGAGGGTTCCTCTATCGTAGGAGTGATTGAGACTGTTCACACTTGTTGTAAGCATGGATAAGATTACATTGTTGTACAATATGTACTCTTTATTATCATTAACAAATATGGCATATATTTTTCTTACTTGTACAACTATTAACTAACCGGTACGGTTTCTCGTAAGGTACGAAAACTAAATAATTTTGTGATAAGACGTGTGATAGGAGAATGCAGTAGCGGTCCAGTACAAATATACACCCAATCTTGTTAACCTTAGAGGAACACTCCCGCGCCAGTCTTGACAAGGGACTATAAAAATGATATATATATATATATATATATATATATATATATATATATATATATATATATATATATATATATATATATATATAAAAGGAAAAAAGAGTATAACCGTTCTAACCCAATCAGTCATCACCACGCTACTGTGAAGACAAAAATGTTCATGAAAAAAAAGAGGGGTAACAAATGATGATCCGATACTTCGAGGAGTAAAGTAACCTCCTCTCTGTGTGACTCTCCGGAGGTCCTACCGCGGGACCTGCCGGTGTGGCGGCTCACTGGCCCGCCTCCCAGGGTCTCCTCTTAACAAACTCCTTTTTTTTTCTTTTTTTTGTCCCGAGGAACAAGGTGACGACGATACTCGTGTGTGTGTGTGCCGCCGCCAATGGCGACACCATAAAAAAAAAAACCAAGGTGACAAGATGGGCTCGAGGGTGTGAGTAAAGGAGAAAGTGTGTATGAGAGAGGTGAAACCGGTTTTGCATAGCGAGAGAAAGAGAGTGAGAAAGCGAGAGCGAGAGGGAAAGAAAGGTTTTTTCAGAAGTGGTGATGGTTTGGAGGGTCTTTGAGGAGAACGTTGAATATTTTGCTGTTACATGTTTTATCTCTCATATCGACGGTAGACGAGGGTAGATCAGTAGATACATTGTAGAATACATAACTCGAGGGCCGTGTTGCAGCCCCGGGGATTTTATATTGAATGTTATCTGTGTTAGTTTTCACAAGTTTTCAGTGATTGTGCGAATGATGGCTAATATTTTGGTAATATTTCTACAGGTGTAGCATAACCCACATTCTGTCTGCAAAGATCCTTTTAAAACTCACCTTACCTGTTGTGTAGTTTTGGACTGGTACGTTTACAAGTGTCTCTATAAGCTGGGATGTGTTAAAGCTCAGGCTTAAAAAAGAATATATATATATATATATATATATATATATATATATATATATATATATATATATATATATATACCAGGTCCAGGATTAGAATACGCCAGAACCCAGGCTATGATTAGCCAGGTCCAGGCTACGCCAGGTCAAGATCTAGGCTCCCAAGAATTCGCCAGTGCCAGGCCATGAAACATACGCTAGATCTGGGCTACAACACGCCTGAACCTGGCTCGTGCACGCCTGATCGCGAACTAGCTATACCAGGGCTAATCTTCGCAATGAAAAAATTATATATATATATATATATATATATATATATATATATATATATATATATATATATATATATATATATATATATATATACATATATGTATGTATGTATCTAAAGACACGAGTGGGGCGAGTTCACTGGTGGTCATAAAGCCAAGGAAGGCCCCATGTTCGGCCGCCTCACTGGTTATCAACACGTCTCTGGTTGCTCCAAAAAATATTTTAGTCTTAATGGAAAGGGCAAGATATATATATATATATATATATATATATATATATATATATATATATATATATATATATATATATATATATATATATATATATATTAAGCTGTCAATGACCCACAGAAATTTAATGAATCTGGGTTGTTGTTTTGTCAATAGTCAGATGATAATCACTGTGTAATTAAGATTGTAATTAGACACGCTTGGAGGTGTGCCGGATGCCAGCGGTGCCGGAGGAGCCGGTAGGAGGGATGGGGAGACAGACAGACAGACAAGACTGGCTGGCTGGCTGGCAGTGAGGCCTGGTTGGCACTGATCTATGCTTCCCAAGCTGTCCAGGGAAGAGCTTGGCTCCCACTCACACCACCCCCGTCCCTCCCTCCCGTCCGTGGCTCCGGCGTCGTTCGCTCCTGGTGACCAACGGAACTGCAAGATACTGACTGTCTTTGTAACCATACTTGCATCTCAAATTATTATATGCAGCCCATTCCTGTTTCATATATGAATTTGTCATTATTATTGTCTTTCTAGTCACAAAGTTACTACTATTTTTCTAAACGGTGACGCCCTACCTGGCTTGCCAGAGATAGACAGGCTGTCTGCAAGTATAATATATTCATTTTTATAATTTCTTATGTTTTTATTATTGTGAAAGAATTAATAAATGTGTAGTTTGCAAATTTACATTTTGATTTATTTTAGTTCACATCAAGAGTTACCTCTTCTTCCTTATCGATTCTTGTGTTCTTGGCATATGGAACTCTGAGACCACCCTTAGCCTCGACCTCCTCCTCCTCCTCCACCAGGTCCACCCTAGAGAGATCCTCCAGTAAGGACCACTTCCAAACCACTCTAGATCTTTACTCGTTTTTTTTTTTTTTTTAATTCTCTCTCTCTCCCCCTGGCCCTAGGTTCGAACTGGGGGTTGTCTCAGATAGTGGTTTGGTTGAAGCCCCACTTGATGTATGTGTGTGTGTGTGTGTTACTGGTGGTCTGGCCAGGTTGGTCGGTTACTGAATGGCGAAGAGCGAGAAGCCTGGACATCAGCCGCTGCTACAGATGCTAAAATTCAAGCCTTGCTTCCTCTTGTAATCGCTGTGAACTAAAATTTCAGAATTCCTCTTGATTTCTTAGCCAATAACTACGTCGTTACCAATCATGTCTAAAAACACTATCCATGAGTTGTAGGGCAACGTTACAGAATTCCCCTTGTGCCAACAGTTGTAAAAAAAAAAAAAGAGTTTTGAAATTGTAGGATTCCTCTTGACTTTTTGATAGCCACACGTACGATTCACGAGACCAAACCTGACACTTTACCCAGTTCTGTCGTACTGCTCCAAAAAAAAGTATTTAACTCCTGCGTGTATTTCTCGACGTTTGATGCCTCCTTAAAGGTTTGGATTAAGGAAATTTAAGGAAAATCACGTCTGTAGGAGGCTTTCAGTATCGGTGCCATTATTGAACATGACCTTGAGAATGGGGAGTCACTCCCTCTTGACAGATCATATCTTTGATGAAGGATCCCACAGACCAATCGTAGGAAGATACGATCACTGTTCCGGATTTTCGTAAACCCTGCTTTTCCGAGATTTTTTTCTTTTTTTTTTTACGACACCGACATCTACACTACGTCATACTTTCAGAGTTGGCTTTGTGTTACATTCACGTGAGGAAGGTCACTGGTCTGTGGCCAAGTGTAGACATTAGCTGAGAGGAAGCGGTTCACATCCCCCCCCCTAGGTTGTGCTCCCCTTGGACGGGACAACGACAGACGACGATCTAGTTCGGGTGGTGTCTGGAGGGAGGGGACCGTATACCACAATCAGGAGGTGGTTGGCAACGGACGACAAGACGTGACGAATTCTTGAGAAAAGACGATTGATTGATCGAGGGGAATATAGAGCTGATGCCGGTATTCTTCCAGAGCAAGTAAATCCACAATTACAAAAGAGGAATGAGTAAAGATGGGCTCTTCAAGAGTGTTCGGATATATCGCTATTGACCTGATGGGGACATATTGTTAAAGGATGTGGGGAAGAAGACGTATTGGTTTTTCGTGGATGGAAACAAGGAATTTTAATGTCTCAAAGAAACAAGATTATTTATGATGATATCCGAAAAGATATCCCTTGATGTCGTTAGATGTGTTTTATAAGACTGTGTGTCAGTGTTTGATATACATTCCCCCGTTTTACAGTCTGGTTTTACGACTGTAGGAGACTCATGAGGACTGCGAGAGGTACAATAATCTGTTTTAGGATTTTCGACTAGAGACCTTTTTTAAAGACTTTGCTTGAGACAAAGAGAGAGCGAGAGAGACTCGTAGAGACAGTAAGAGATCTCCAGGAGGCTTTATATAAATTATAAGCTACAACTGGGGGAGACATGAGGTGATAAAGAGGCTCTTAGAGAGACTTAGTTAAGTAGATGTTAAGGTGAATGTCTCTGTGAGAGACATCAGCTGTGGGCGACAGAGAGACAACAGCTGTAAAACTCGTGATACATTAGTCAAGTTAAGAGAGTGTGATACACCAGCTGGGAGATAGCAAAGACACCAGCTGAGAGACGGACTTGTAGGGAACATTACAGGTGACAGACGTCAGCTGAGAGACTCATGAGAGAGACTTTAGCTGAGGACAGTGAGACACGATGATGATAAGACTCTATAAGAGAGATAAGTGTCAGCTGGGAGATTTGCAGAGGGTTGTCGGCTGAGGAACTCTTGAGAGATATGTGTCGGCTGAGAGATTCAGAAGCTTTAAGAAGTATAAGAAAAAAAGATAGACGAGGCTGTAACAGGTTCTCGCTCGGTCGCCATCTTGTGATAATTGCTGTACAAATTCCATCGCCTCTGTGTGTGTTACATCAGATGTTATAGTATTGGTGCCCTACTTGGGAGGAGAAAAAAAAAATAATATAAAACATTTGTAAAGCAAAAAAAAAACTTCCAAAAAAAACTATGATTGAGCATAATTTAACGTTTTACGTTCCATATCATAGCGATACATTCTATTTTGGGAAGAAAGGAAACAAAAAAAATAAACAATTTTTCTACCTCAGTCGGTTAGTGGTTTCAAACTCTCTGAGGCAACCCTAGTGTGTGTGCGTGTGTATGTGTGTGTGTACCGAGGCTACTGCACCTGGGGTCAAGTGGACCAGAGGCCACTGCTCCTGGGGCCAAATGGACCAGGGACCAGTGGACCAGAAGCATCTGGGTGCAGACCCCTCCAGTCTGTCAACCAGTGGCAGGTGTTGGACCTCTCAGGTCACTGGGGGGGTCTACCTAAGGTATACAGAACTAGTGTAAACCACTTGGTGTGGTGACTGATGACTGCTAACCTGCGCCTCCGGGCGACTAATTGGCTTCAATAAAACACTATGTATCACCAGTCAATCATATCTGTTTCTGAGAGAGAGACTAAATTAAACTAGAAAATGGGAAAATTGTTGAATCTTAAAAAGAGTTGGGGGAGCTGGACCTGAGCGACACCAGCAGACACACAGTGAAGTCAGAAAGTGTTGGTGATGATGGTGATGGTGATTGTGATGATGGTGATTGTGAAGGTCATGGTGGCAGTATACACTGACAAGGCCCGCTCTACACTAGTCTTCAAACCGAACACTGCCTTTCTCCTCTTACTACACATGTTGCCCTGTACACCTTGCATTTCCCCTCACACGCGTATCTCATCCCCACTTCCCTCCCAGGAATTCTCTCTCTCTCTCTCTCTCTCTCTCTCTCTCTCTCTCTCTCTCTCTCTCTCTCTCTCTCTCTCTCTCTCCCCCATTCACCCTAATTTTCGTTTCACACCTTACACCTGCAGGTGTCTCACACACCTGCCTGTCTTGACACACGAGCGTGGTCGGTGCTGTTCAAGAAGACATATGCTGTCCAATCCTGTAGCTACGGTTTAAGGTTAGGCACTACCTGACTTGTGTCTAACGTTAAATGTTCACTATAAAGTGAGGTGTTCACTGTAAAGTGTGACGTTAAGTGTTCAAAGTGACGTGTGCTGTGCTGACTGGCCTGTGGCGCTCAGCCTGTCGTTTGATGTTCAGACTGTGTGCTTTGATGAATCTGACGTGTGGTATTCGGTATGACGTGTTGTGTTCAGCCTGACGAGTACGTGTTGTGTTCAGCATGACGCGTGTAGTGTTCAGCCTGACGTGTGGTATTCAGCCTGACGTGTTGTGTTCAGCCTGACGAGTACGTGCGGTGTTCAGCCTGACGTGTTGTGTTCAGCCTGACGCGTGTAGTGTTCAGTCTGACGTGTGGTATTCAGCCTGACGTGTTGTGTTCAGCCTGACGAGTACGTGTTGTGTTCAGCCTGACGCGTGTAGTGTTCAGCCTGACGTGTGGTATTCAGCCTGACGTGTTGTGTTCAGCCTGACGAGTACGTGTGGTGTTCAGCCTGACGCGTGTAGTGTTCAGCCTGACGTGTGGTATTCAGCCTGACGTGATGTGTTCAGCCTGACGAGTACGTGTTGTGTTCAGCCTGACGCGTGTAGTGTTCAGCCTGACGTGTGGTATTCAGCCTGACGTGTTGTGTTCAGCCTGACGAGTACGTGTGGTGTTCAGCCTGACGTGTTCGTGTGTGTTCACTTGTGTTCTGCGTGTCGTTCGGGTGGGCCCCCGCGGTGCCAGTCCGCAATCCGTAGTGTAGATACAGTCACTCTTGGTATATGTATATAGCTATTTGCTATTAGTAGAGTTTATCTTTTATAAATTATGTCTTTATCAATGCTACTTGAAGAGAATGCTGGTATTACCATAGTTTTTAATGTAATAAGAGACGTATATAACACAGAATTACAGTCAGTGTATATAAGTTTATTTGCATTTGTAGACCAAGGGAGAAACGCTTGAATGTGCACACTATTCCCCCATATGGTGGAGGTGCTAGGGGCGTCACGGACGTACGGACGGAGACATGGACGGATCAAGGACGGCCATGGAACGGTTCGGACATACTTCGAAGCCCGAGGAAATGACAAAGGATTCATGAGGTCGTGTCGAGCACGAAGGTATACTTGCACATCACCCTCTCTCTCGGCCCCTCCGTGCTGCTTGCTCAAAGAATGGACGGCTGATCCTGAATTATTTCTTTTTCCCGAGACGGTCTTAAGGTTCGGTGTAAATGGCTGGTCCGGCGGCGCCGCGATCTCGCGTTTCATCTGCTTCAGAAGGTCATGGTAGGAATTTCAGCGATGGTGAAACATTAGGAACCAAATAGTCTGTTTCGTTGGCGATGACATTGGAGCGTTTTTGAGCGATCCGTTTAGACGAGCGACGCTGAAGCAGCCTCGAGACCTGAGTGAATTATCGGGGACTATGAACAGACCAGGGGTAGACGACCTCGTTAAGGACAGGAGCCCCCGGCGGCCCCGAAGGCGCCCGGTGGGTGCCACTCGGAGCTGACGCGTGGCATCGGAGGAGGTCGCTGGAGGAATGTCCTGGAGGAGGGTGGTGTTGCTGGAGGTGGTGGTAGTGGTGGCGATGTGTGTGTGTGTGTGTGTGGTTGTCGGTGAAGTGGTGTCGGTGGAGTAGTTCAGGGGTCATGCGTGTGATCCACAGCTGGGAAAGATGTACGTCATGTGTGCCAGACTCGTTTACACATATGTGTTTTTTTAAGTTCACTCGTAAATATAAGCTGGCTGGGTCGTGTCCAAGAGATAACTCGTCCTCTACTAGTACAAGCGTCGCTTCCGAAGTAAATATCGTTCTAGTTTATTGTTCAGCAAGAACCCTACGTGCTCAGAGTACCAAACAAAAACAATAACAAATAAATGAGCAAATGGTTCACGAACTGTTTTGTACAGACTACGAGTCTTATCAAAAGCTACAGAAATAGAACGAAATTTCTATGGAATGCAGTTAGCGGCCTCCTGAGTCCGCTGTGCATAGCGCTGTGTTAAAGCTGCACTGGACGATGATGGAGGGAGGGAGGGAGGGAGGGCAATCCTGGAGGGTGCCGGCCAACGCCAGCTCAGGGAGCGAAGCCAAGAGGTGACGATGCAGGGAGAGTGATGGACAGAGGGAGAATGTCCCACCCACCCACACACACACACACACACACACACACACACACACACACATACCCAAGCACGTATGTATGCATACATATGCACAAACGTGCGTACATACACACATACGATCTCACCAGCCACCCACACACACACACATACACACACACACACACGTACATCCAAGGCACTCGGAGTGTCACCTCATGCGGAGGTCAGGGTCAAAGTAAACTTCCTCCTGCAGTTTACCTGCCAGAGCCTCATATGTGTGTACACTACTCTCCCTCGCAGTTTACCTGCTTCCGTCATTAGTATTCTGACCATCATCATCAAACGGAAAAGACATTAACGCAACGTAATAAGTGATAAACGACTTTGACAAAAAAAAAAAAACAGACTAGAAAGGTGGAGTTTCCGGCCATTTAAACTCGACCCTTTATATAAAAATGAGCCAGTAGTATGACCTGAACTGACCAGTAGTCTAGATGACTTAATCATGCGCAGAATCTTTAACTAAATGATTTTGGCCAGTAAGTAAGTAAGAGAAACGGGTCGGGATGTGTCGGTGAAGCTGCTTCGGATGCTTCGACGTCTCGTATCGCAGGATTCGGTCGCGTTTGATGAACTCTAAGAGAGCCGCTGTGACGCCCCCTAGACACACACTCCGTTTTCTGTACTTTTAAACATTATTTGCATGAATTGTATACAAGTGGGTTCTAGTCAACATTCGAGAGCCTGGCAATTTTTTTCTTTACCTTTATGGAGTCATTTTTTCTTGAAAAACTTAAATAATAAAAGTATAGTAGATTAAGATGCTAGAAAGGGAATAGCAATGTGCCCCCTCAAGAGCCGAGCGGGCATTCCCGTTTTCTGTATGCCAAATCTTTGTTATTTCCCATCTGATGTGATGTTTGATGTCGGGGAACTTGAGAATGACAAAGCCAGACTGTCGAACGCTTCCCTCCCCCCCCCCCCCCACAACCCCAACACAACCCAACCCCTACAACAGCCCCTCCCCCCCCTTTCCCCATGCTCTGTGCTCAGCTGACTGCACAGAGAATATTGACAGAGGCCAGAGAACACGGGTGATTTAAGTGTTGTTGAGATAATGGTGTCTAACGGAACTGTGTGTGTGTGTGTCTGTGTGAGTGTGTGAAGAAGATTACGATGATGACGATGTTGAAAATGCCAACCCCAAAAAAACAAAAAAAATAGATAAATGAATGAAAACTGGATTACTGGATGTGCTTTCTCGTACATACAGCCACATCGTACATAATGATAATAATAATAATAATATTAATAATATTAATAATAATAATAATGATAATTATAATAATAATAATAGTAATAATAATAATGCTTACGTTTGTACATACAAATATACCACCCTCCCTCTCTCCCCTACTCCCAATACCCCTACTACTCTTACCCATCCTCCCCACACCATCAACAAAACCCCCTCCCTCCCCCATTTTTTTGTGTGAGGAGTTTTTGAGGACCAGCCCACGACCAGCCTCTCCCCTCTTCCCTCACCCTCAAATGTGTCGAAGCTGTAAATGGTCCCTCTCCTCCCGCAGTATGTGGCATTCTTCCCCCCCCCCCCCCCCCAACTCCTCTCCTCCTCCTCCTCCTCACGGCTGCTGTCATCTCCTTCCAGTGTTGCAGCTTTTGTGTGGAATACGTATGTGAAATGCAAATAAACTTTTTGTAGTCCTACTTCTTACTTAAGGAGGCTATATGTAACCTAAGGGATTTCCATCCAAATATATAAAGACATTACTAAATGTGTACAGTTATAATTTTTCATACTGTTGTAAGATTTTTAAGTTTTTATTAAACTGGTTTTGTGCATTGACACTCGTGGTTTCATTCAAGCACCTCACCTCACTACCATATACTGACACCCGGGGTAATGCATAGCCATGTGTAACAACCAGAGCAGGGGTTAACGATCATTACAGGGTTGTAGAGGGAGGAAGATAAATGAAATGGAATGAAGGTCTTCCTTCATAATGAACGCCTATTTTCACCTGTAGTATCTTAGGAAAACCTTGATAGGGCAAACAATGTTTTGTGACAGTTTTAACACTGCGTCACCGATGGGCTAAGACATCAGGTGGCACGCCTTACAACATAGCTGGTGTTGGGTCATGAGATCAGCTGCCACGCTGAACAAAGCTCCTGGGTTATGTCACTTGCCTGGTCAAATATATTATGCTGGCTCATGACACCAGCTGCCTCTCAAAACTTTGCAGCTGTTCCGGTGTGATACACCAGCTGCCTCACCTGATATAACCGCTGGGTTATAACATTAGCCGCCTCGCTTAACACAGCTAGCTGCTGGGTTATGCCACCAGCTGCGCGCCTATTATTAATGCTGGTTTATGAAACCAGCTGTTTCGCCTAATATAACTGCCGGGTTATGACGCCAGCTGCCTGGCCTGAAACAGCAGTTCTTGGGTTATGATAATAGGTGCCACAGCTAGCACCTGAGTTACGACACCCACGGCCTCGTCTATCACAGCTAACTGTTGGGTTATGACACCAGCCACCTCGGCTTAACACAACAGCTGGGTTAAGGCACCAGCCACCTCGGCTTAATACAACAGCTGGGTTAAGGTACCAGCCACCTCGGCTTAACACAACAGCTGGGTTAAGGCACCAGCCACCTCGGCTTAACACAGTAGCTGGGTTATGACACCAGCCACCTCGGCTTAACACAGCAGCTGGGTTATGATACCAGCCACCTCGGCTTAACACAGCAGCTGGGTCATGATACCAGCTACCTCGGCTTAACACAGCAGCTGGGTTATGACACCAGCTACCTCGGCTTAACACAGCAGCTGGGTTATGACACCAGCCAACCCACCTAACACAGCAACTAGATTATGACACCAGCCACCCTACCTAACACAGCAGCTGGGTTATGACACCAGCCACCCAACCTAACATAGCAGCTGGGCTATGACACAAGCCACCACGCCTAACACTGCTGCTGGGTTATGACACCAGCGACCCCACCTAACACAGCAGATGGGTTATGACACCAGCCACCCAACCTAACACAGCAGCTGGGCTATGACAGCAGCCACCCCGCCTAACACAGCTGCTGGGTTATGACACAAGCCACCTGGTCTAACCCAGCAGCCTCGGCTATGACACCAACCACTTGGCCTAACACAGCTGCTGGGTTATGACATCAGCCACCCCGTTTAACACAGCAGCTGGGTTATGACACCTCGTGCTGTAATGAAGGCTCTTCTTCAACGCCCACCGTCAGGCAAGGGTCGAGGGGTTGTGAGTTAACCAACGCGTCCGGCAGGTAAAGGTGACCACCAGTAAGGGGGTCAGGCAGTACCCGCACCAACGTGAAGCACAGGTCATGTTGGACTGACCTCATCTGAGCCCTGGAGACTAGTTAAGGGTCAACCGCTCGAGCAACACGGGACGCCCGGGATGTAAACACCCCGCCCCCTTCCATACCCTTTAAGGGTCAGATCATATTCCTGGCGTCGTTATTCTCGTGCTCAAGGGTCGTGCCGTCGTGCTCAAGGGTCGTGCACTTGCGTTCAAGAATCGTACCATCGTGCTCAAGGGTCGTCCCGTCGTGTGCTCAAGGGTTGTGTCGTCGTGCTCAACGATCGTTCCATCGTCGCTCAAGGGTCGTTCCATAGTGCTCAAGGGTCGTGTCGTCGTGCTCAAGGGTCCTTCCATCGTCGCTCAAGGGTCAAAGGCCAGGTCATCATACTCAAACGATCGTATCGCCGTGATCACAGATCGTCCCGTCGTTGCTCACGAGTCGTCCCGTCGTGCGCGGGGATCGTACGTAAACGTCGTGCTCACGTGTCGTATCGCTATGCTTATGAGATCAGTGCATTACAGGAAGCCATACTGTACAAATAAAATATAGTGGCCATCTATCCTGTCTTATTGCTCAGCGTGGACGGGTGATCAGTGCTGTCTCTGTCTGTCTCCCTGTGTCTGTCTGTTTGTCTGTCTGTCTACATAACCGTCTGTCTGAGGGACGAAATGAATAACGGAAGAATGACTACACATCTCCACACTCGGGGGTGGAATCACCCTCTACTCTCACATAGCTTTGTCTTACCGCTGCTACCCTCCCTCCCACGTTGCTCGCACAAGATCCCATCATGCTTACAGTTACAGGTAATACATGATGCCCATCACGATTACAGTTACAGGTAATACAAGATCCCATCATGATTACAGTTACAGGTAATACAAGATCCCATCATGATTACAGTTACAGGTAATACAAGATCCCATCATGATTACAGTTACAGGTAATACAAGATCCCATCATGATTACAGTTACAGGTAATACAAGATCCCATCATGATTACAGTTACAGGTAATACAAGATCCCATCACGATTACAGTTACAGGTAATACAAGATCCCATCATGATTACAGTTACAGGTAATACAAGATCCCATCATGATTACAGTTACAGGTAATACAAGATCCCATCATGATTACAGTTACAGGTAATACAAGATCCCATCATGATTACAGTTACAGGTAATACAAGATCCCATCATGATTACAGTTACAGGTAATACAAGATCCCATCATGATTACAGTTACAGGTAATACAAGATCCCATCATGATTACAGTTACAGGTAATACAAGATCCCATCACGATTACAGTTACAGGTAATACATGATGCCCATCATGATTACAGTTACAGGTAATACAAGATCCCATCATGATTACAGTTACAGGTAATACAAGATCCCATCATGATTACAGTTACAGTTCCTGTAAGCTGACTTGCGAGGAGTTCCCCCCCATTCCCCGATTGGTTGGCCTGCAGCCAATCAGGGCGCACAGCTACTCCAATATAAAAGACAGGCATTACCTTTCCGACTGGCAGCGAGGTATAAACATTAACGTTATTAAGGGTAATTACGTATTGTATTGCACTGATACCGTCGCGACCACGGATATCTTCTCATCCCCGGGTCGTGTCCCCACTCCCCAGCCAGACCTCCCCACTCATCTGCCAGACCCCTCCACTCCCCAGTCAGACCTCTCCACTCTCCAGCCAGACCTCCCCCTCTCATCTGCCAGACCCCTCCACTCCCCAGTCAGACCTCTCCACTCTCCAGCCAGACCTCTCCACTCTCCAGCCAGACCTCCCCCTCTCATCTGCCAGACCCCTCCACTCCCTAGTCAGACCTCTCCACTCTCCAGCCAGACCTCTCCACTCTCCAGCCAGACCTCCCCCTCTCATCTGCCAGACCCCTCCACTCCCCAGTCAGACCTCTCCACTCTCCAGCCAGACCTCTCCACTCTCCAGCCAGACCTCCCCCTCTCATCTGCCAGACCCCTCCACTCCCTAGTCAGACCTCTCCACTCTCCAGCCAGACCTCCCCACTCTCCAGCCAGACCTATCCACTCCCCAGCCAGACCTCTCCACTCTCCAGCCAGACCTATCCACTCCCCAGCCAGACCTCCCCCTCTCATCTGCCAGACCCCTCCACTCCCCAGCCAAACCTCTCCACTCCCTAGCCAGACCTCTCCACTCCCCAACCAGACCTCTCCACTCGGTGTAAACAAGTAAGCACCCCTACATACCTCACTCTTCCTCCCTCTTCACCCCTCTATGCCTATCTCCCTAACCTGAACGTCACTCTGTTAACATCGGGACGGAGGCTGCAAGGCGCTCTTCTTCAACACTGGAGACAACACCTTCCTGAAGGAGGCTTTAAAGTTGCACTACACAAGCCATAGCCCTACCCACCTTCCCCCAAGAGCTAGTCTCTTTGTAACGAGTATGGCCAGCGTATATATTTGCGAGCAAATCTTTTTTCCTTTCCTTTCTGCTTTTTATTTCATACGTGGTAGGGTTTTTGGCTGCCGGGAAAAAAATTCATAAATACTAAAATAAATAGATAATTGAAGAGAGAATAGGAATATTTAGAGTCTTCAAAGAAGTGGAAAATCTACCATATAAAAATAACTCAGGTGACAGCTGGTGGCGAAGACATCAGGTCATGAGTTTCAAGAGCTTAGCGGTGTAGGAAAAGAAGCAGACGTTACAAAGGCCACCCTTGAGCTACCAACGGCCACACGGTAATCACGTGACGCAATGGCCCGTCGGTCTAGCTTGGGGGGACACACACACACATACACACACAAGCAAGCAGCTAGCTGCTCGGAACAGAAAGCAAAGTAATATTTACACAAGAGGAACAGAGAAAACTTAACATTGAGGCTAAGGGTAAGTTGATCAAGTCTGGAGATCAGACTGGAAGAGCTGGTAAGTCGGATTGCTTCCATTTCGACTCTTGCCTAGAAGGCAGAGCTCCCCCCCCCCCCCCCCCCCCCCCCAGGAGATGTGAGAGCAGTCACGTCGTACGTACATGGACGGATCAGCCCTCGGTATATAAGGAACAAAGAATGTTCACAGGAGAGGATTCCCGGCATCTGAGCAGGACTCCCAGTATCTCTAGACGGCAGATCTGGTTACTTGCCAATGCAAGGGAAGATGGAGAAGATGTGACAGTAGCGGAAGAAGGTAGTCGCATCGTGAACGTGTGAGTGTATCTGATCATACCTGATGAAGACAAGCGAGTGGATCAGCGTCGGTGACAGGACAGACCCTCACGGGATACCATTGTTCATCCATGAATAGGCAAAGCTTCACTTTCTATGGTCTGTCTGGCGCCACACGGGAGTGTACAAAGAACACCAACATCTGTACAATTGTAAGCATACACGACACATATGGTGCCCGGCTACAGCTCTACGTGGCACTATCGATATGTGGGCCAACACAGCGGTATGTGGAGTGCCACATGTGTGGGTGCCGGAGTGAGTACGTTTTTGCTGCCAAAGGTATGTATGTATATGTATGTATGTATATGTGTGGGGAGGTTAATGTGTGAAGGATGCCCCAAGGGGGGGGAGGGAGGAATTACTGGTGCCTGTGACTGTGGCTCTAAAGGCCTTTAGGAGAGAAAGAAGAGAGAGAGAGAGAGAGAGAGAGAGAGAGAGAGAGAGAGAGAGAGAGAGAGAGAGAGAGAGAGAGAGAGAGAGAGAGAGAGAGAGAGAGAGAAATATGAGGAACGAACTTGCCTATCAGAACCATATCATAACGTGTGCGAGGCTACAGATGTCCTCCAGGCAGCCGTCACACCTGCACAGCGCCACACATGTGCCAGAACACCTGCGCCGGCCCGATCACCAGGAGGGGAGGGAATGAGAGGGGGAGGGTTAGGAATATGCAGATATGACGGTAAATTTTTTTTCCCAGGGATAACCATCAGCCTAACGGTACGACCCTCGTCCACGACACCGGTTCGAGCCCAGGCTGTGACGGTACGACCCTTGCTCACTATGGTACGACCCCTGACTACGACGGTACAACCCTTGACGACAATGTTGCGACCCCTGACTACGACGGTACGACCCTTTACCGCAACAGTGCGACCCCTGACTACGACGGTACGACCCTTGACCACAACAGTGCGACCCATGACCACGACGGCACGACCCCTGACTACGACGGTACGACCCTTGAGCACTACGGTGTAACCAATGGGCACCGAGATACGACCCCTGGATATGATGTCGTTACCGGTCAAAGTCCAGGACATCATACTTTCGGGTCGTACACGTCGTGCTCAATGGTCGTACCATATTCTCGTGTTCAAGGGGTTAAAATATTTGGATCGTTAACCGTATGAAGGTTGACAGGTAAAAAAGAAATACATATATATATATATATATATATATATATATATATATATATATATATATATATATATATATATATATATATATAAGGAAATGATATTCTTATATGATAATGTAGTGATAGCAGTGAAAAAATCGTTGTTGTTATCAAAATGAATTTACAATTTCTGGCTGAGATGGTGTGATATAGAGAAAAGATAGCAGACCAGAGAGAGAGAGAGAGAGAGAGAGAGAGTACCAACCTACCTAGGAATACTTTCAAGGAAAAAGCGCGTAGCGCTCACCGCTATATCCAGCGTGTTTGGTAATACTCATGTTACCTACGTCAGGTTCACTGTAGAGTTACTTACGTCATGTTCACTGTAGAGTTACCTACGTCAGGTTCACTGTAGAGTTACCTACGTCAGGTTCACTGTAGAGTTACCTACGTCAGGTTCACTGTATAGTTACCGATGTCAGGTTCACTGTAGAGTTACCTACGTCAGGTTCTCTGTAGAGTTACCTACGTCAGGTTCACTGTATAGTTACCTACGTCAGGTTCACTGTAGAGTTACCTACGTCAGGTTCACTGTATAGTTACCGACGTCAGGCTCACTGTAGAGTTACCTACGTCAGGTTCACTGTATAGGTACCGACGTCAGGCTCACTGTAGAGTTACCTACGTCAGGTTCACTGTATATTTACCTACGTCAGGGTCACTGTATAGTTACCTACGTCAGGGTCACTGTATAGTTACCTACGTCTGGTTCACTGTAGAGTTACCCACGTCAGGTTCACTGTATAGTTACCGACGTCAGGTTCACTGAAGAGTTACCTACGTCAGGTTCACTGTACAGTTACCTACGTCAGGTTCACTGTAGAGTTGCCTACGTCAGGTTCACTGTAGAGTTACCTACGTCAGGTTCACTTTAGAGTGACCCACGTTAGGTTCACTGTATAGTTACCTACGTCAGGTTCACTGTAGTTACCTACGTCAGGTTCACTGTATAGTTACCTACGTCAGGGTCACTGTATAGTTACCTACGTCAGGGTCACTGTATAGTTACCTACGTCAGGGTCACTGCATAGTTACCTACGTCAGGGTCACTGTATAGTTACCTACGTCAGGGTCACTGTATAGTTACCTACGTCAGGTTCACTGTATAGTTACCTACGTCAGGGTCACTGTATAGTAACTTACGTCAGGTTCACTGTATAGTTACCTACGTCAGGTTCACTGTATAGTTACCTACGTCAGGTTCACTGTATAGATACCTTCGTCAGGTTCACTGTATAGATACCTACGTCAGGTTCACTGTATAGTTACCTACGTCAGGGTCACTGTATAGTTACCTACGTCAGGGTCACTGTATAGTTACCTACGTCAGGGTCACTGTATAGTTACCTACGTCAGGGTCACTGTATAGTTACCTACGTCAGGGTCACTGTATAGTTACCTACGTCAGGTTCACTGTAGTTACCTACGTCAGGTTCACTGTATAGTTACCTACGTCAGGGTCACTGTATAGTTACCTACGTCAGGGTCACTGTATAGCTACCTACGTCAGGGTCACTGTATAGTTACCTACGTCAGGGTCACTGTATAGTTACCTACGTCAGGGTCACTGTATAGCTACCTACGTCAGGGTCACTGTATAGTTACCTACGTCAGGGTCACCGTGCGAGATACTTATGATCATGTGGCCAGTTTTCTCTTTAGCGTCCCCCCCCCCCCCTTACGAATGACGTACGCTCGTTTGGCTGAAGCCTCTGTGACGTCAACACCAGCGTAAATATATTTAATTGTACAGTCGTGATGCCTGGGTCATATTTCAGTCCTCTCTCTCTCTCTCTCTCTCTCTCTCTCTCTCTCCTCTCTCTCTCTCTCTCTCTCTCTCTCTCTCTCTCTCTCTCTCTCCACGGAGACGTTTAAAGGAAAACTTATCATACGGTTCAGATCAGTCCCGGATGAAGCTAATATTGATGTGATCACATAATGCAGGTGGCCTGCTGAGACGAACAGTTTTATACATTAAGCAAGAGCGTGTGGTGGGCGGCGGGGGGTGTGGACGGCGGGCGACAGCCAGGCCATGCTACGTTGGCTGGTTGAATCTCCTCCATCCACATCTACCACACTCTCCTCATCCACTCCATCTCTCGTCATCCCACCATCTCTGCACATTCTCTGTCTCCTATCTCTTCCCTCATGTTTCCCCTTACTATCCCTCACTCCTATCCTGTAGCCGCCAGGTCTCACCTCATCTATCCTTCACCATTTCTCTCCCCCTATCCCTCCCCCTCCACATTCCCTCCTCACCCCACCCCCCCTCCCATGAACCTCCCCCCCCCCTCCCCTCAACACAGGCGATGATTTGTCTGTTGACACTGGTGACGTCACCCTGGTTAACTTGCTCCATTAGCTTGGGTGATAAACCACGACTTGCCCACCCCAACCACCCCCTTGCCCTCCCCCTATCACACTGGCTGCTCATCAGGGAGGAAGTGAGGACAGTTCCCTCCTGAAGGTCACACTGGCCAGCAGCACCAGACAGTGAGGACAAGTCCCTCCCGGTGATGAACACTGTCATATGACTCAGGCAAGATATGTCGACCCCGTGATCCACGATATCTTAATAATAGACGTGACTGCAGATAACCGGATGTGGGAAGAACCATGAACTGATGATAACCTCTAATGATAACTGCGTTAAGGTTATATGTAAATACTCGACCAGATGCCTCCATCATTTTACGAGAGGACGTAGCGTGCCTCCCTCCTCACTACTACACTCGACCATCGTGGTCACTAAGGAGGATCACAGGACGCAAACCCATCTTCACTACATTCTAGTTCAACCTGAGTGATCTCTTAAGGTCATCATCACGCCCAAAGCCACCTAGTACAAACAAGGAACCCATGTGAGGGTCGCTTGTTTCCACTGCGAGTCATCTACACGGAAGTCTAACACTTCGGTGTTTCATCCTCCTCCCTGGGTCTGTCCCTGTAGCAGATGGTGAAGCTCTGAGGAAGTAGGATACACTAGGAGGAGGTGGAGGACGAGGAGGAGGAGGAAGGCGTCGTGAGCTGGAAGGATCCTGTCATCCTTTTTATCTGGAATAACGGCAACGAGCCTGGGACACGACATCGCACACCGAGCATAATGAGGTCTTCCGGGTTAATGTTTGAGGCTCCCAGCAATACTGGGGGATAAGGTGTCATCAGTTTCTGAGGTGAATGTGAGGATCTCGCATTTGGAAAAGGTTATGGGAGAGACAACCCAGCGATACTGCCAAGTTCCTTTATGAGATCGGGATCATCAGACAGGGATTCTTCTGCAGTGCTTGCCAAGGTGCCACCATCAACGAACCAGATGTTCGAAGCTCACCAGACCGGCTGTCTCCCATTGCTCTGAAGACTAGGCAAGCTACATGAGCGGTGAGGAGGTGTCACCTTACTGAGCTTCCTCAGCCGACTCGATCTCATCACCCTCGAACCGGACGCTGCGCCCCCAGCACACACCAAAGAAACGAAAGAGGATAAGGAAGCATTGAGAAACCTCCCTGATAACTACAACTCTCCTCACAAAGTGGCAAGCCTTTTTCATCTATGCTAACCTAAGCATGGATCTAACACGGCTGAGCCTACGAACATACGAGTACGCTCGCGTACCATGGGCTGCTGGCGTTCCACAGCCCAGTAGGATGCCAAAAACCAATCTGATCTGTACTCAACAAGACCCGATGGTTCTGACAGCAGACTTCCCTGCCAGACAGTGAAGGGTGTAGTCGACGGCAACGGGTCTGGCTGATATCATCATCTTTCTCCCTCACTGCGCGGGAGGGAAGCAACGGAAGAAAGGGGTGGGGGTGGTCCTTGATGGGGGGGGATGGAATCTTACCAGCGATACACTGGTTGATGAAAGGTTGGGTAGCTCAGCCCACAATATACAGACGACCGGTCGACCTCAAGTGATGGTTGACGATTTCCTTTACATCTTGAGGTCAGCTGTGATACCTCCAGGTGGGCCAGATGAGGAAGGTAAACACTGGTTTATAAACCTTTGAATCCCAGGGTAAATAATGGTTTATAAACCTCTGAATCACAGGGTTAACACTGGTTTATAAACCTCTGGATCTCAGGGTAAATACCGGTTTATAAACCTCTGAATCCCAGAGTAAACACTGGTTTATAAATCTCTGAATCCCAGGGTAAACACTGGTTCATAAAACTCTGAATCCTAGGGTAAACACTGGTTTATAACCTTTGAATGACAGGGTAAACACTGGTTTACAAATCTCTAAATCCCAGGGTAAACACTGGTTTATAACCTTTGAATGACAGGGTAAACATTGGTTTATAAATCTCTGAATCCCAGAGTAAACACTGGTTTACAAACCTCTGAATCCCAGGGTAACACTGGTTTATAAATCTCTGAATCCCAGGGTAAACACTGGTTTATAAACACCTGAATCCCAGGGTAAACACTGGTTTAAATGCCTCTGAATCACAGGGTAAACACGGGTTTATAAGCCTCTGAATCACAGGGTAAACACTGGTTTATAAACACCTGAATCCCAGGGTAAACACTGGTTTAAATGCCTCTGAATCACAGGGTAAACACTGGTTTATAAACACCTGAATCCCAGGGTAAACACGGGTTTATAAGCCTCTGAATCACAGGGTAAACACTGGTTTATAAACACCTGAATCCCAGGGTAAACACGGGTTTATAAGCCTCTGAATCCCAGGGTAAACACGGGTTTATAAGCCTCTGAATCCCTCTCCTGTGACTGGCGGTGGCGCTGCTGCCATCACTGTTTTCCCGGGGGAGAGAGAGAGAGAGAGAGAGAGAGAGAGAGAGAGAGAGAGAGAGAGAGAGAGAGAGAGAGAGAGAGAGAGAGAGAGAGAGAGAGAGAGAGAGAGAGGGGGGGGGGGGGGGAAGTAATCCTCCCTTAGGGATTTCGTTCCCCCTGTGATAAAAAGAGGCTTCGCTAGTGGTGAGGGGGTAAGAGGAGAGGAGAGGAGGGAGTGGGATGTGGCGGACCAGCTGATGCCGTGTTTACGCCTGGGGTCGGGGGTGACATGCTGCTGCGCCAGGTACACGTGACCAACAGAAGCAGTGGCTAGAAGGCCCTTCGGAGTAACACTTCATGCCATTACTCACTTACTGTCACAGATAAAAGTAATCAAATGCTTTACACCAGGAGTTCTTAACCTGTTTATGGGATGTGGACCACTAACAGACACCCGGTATGGTTGTGGGCCATCCTCAAGGTATACACAATATCGGGTCTGATATCACGATCGAGAACAAACACCACCACTCAAACCCTTACTAAAGATCTCTATGTTAGCTGAGACGGCACGGGTAGCTAAGGCCCTAATCAAGGCCATCCCATTAACTATATGTATATATGTATATATATATATATATATATATATATATATATATATATATATATATATATATATCCTAGCTTGACCCAGGTACCCATTGAACTGACCAACCCCTTGGGGTGGATGAACAGCTGGGATGACTGTGGACCTATGGGCTCGACCCTGGGCGGCCCTTGAATGCGTCACAGTCAGGAGCGCTAACCGCTATTCATCTATTTATTCTTCTGTGGACCAACTGGAAATAAGTCATGGACCACAAGTTAAAGATTCCTTGCTGTTGACAACCTGGTTTAGTAAGTCTGTCATTCTGTTTATCTTTCTTACAATCTCTCTCTCTCTCTCTCTCTCTCTCTCTCTCTCTCTCTCTCTCTCTCTCTCTCTCTCTCTCTCTCTCTCTCTCTCTCGTGTTCTCCGGCTGCGTGTTTTTGTAATCATACTTTGGTTTTGTTTGTTTGTGTGCAGATCTGGAAAATCTGTTAGCCTGTTTATTGCTTGTTCTAACTTAATTCTACTTGTTCAAAATTTCCCCGCATTCATTGTATCGTATGTTACACTTTATTTTTTTTTTAATTATTTTCTATGGAAATGTGCATCTGGCTCGAAGCTTATAATCCCTTGAGCACGATAGTATGATTCCTGAGCACGATGGTACGATCACTGAGCACGATGGTACGATCACTGAGCACGATGGTACGATCCCTGAGCACGATGGTACGATCCTTGAGCACGATGGTACGATCACTGAGCACGATGGTACGATCACTGAGCACGATGGTACGATCACTGAGCACAATGGTACGATCCCTGAGCACGATGGTACGATCCTTGAGCACGATGGTACGATCCCTGAGCACGATGGTACGATCACTGAGCACGATGGCACGATCACTGAGCACGACGGCACGATCACTGAGCACGATGGTACGATCCTTGAGCACGATGGTACGATCCCTGAGCACGATGGTACGATCACTGAGCACGATGGTACGATCACTGAGCACGACGGCACGATCACTGAGCACGATGGCACGATCACTGAGCACGATGGTACGATCCCTGAGCACAATGATACGATCACTGAGCACGATGGTACGATCACTGAGCACGATGGTACGATCACTGAGCACGACGGCATGATCACTGAGCACAATGGCACGATCACTGAGCACGATGGTACGATCACTGAGCACAATGATACGATCACTGAGCACGATGGTACGATCACTGAGCACGATGGTGTGACAAGAGATCATTATGTTCTTACCAGAACACCCGGCACAGGTGACTGGGAGTTTTAAGACCCTCTCCCCTTATCTATGCCATCTGACACCCCAAGGAGAGGTACATATTTTTGGGAAGATATCTACAAGAATAAAAGAAAAAGAAAAATTGCCTCTGGAAGCAAAATATCGCCTGGGATATTCATATCCCATAAATGTTTTGTAACATATGTCATGTCCCTCAGCAGGGTCCTCTGGCCTTATACTTGTGTATAAGTCTTCGATGAATTTTCCCCCCCAACCGTTCATCATCGTCATGTCATGAAGACTGGACGAAGGTTCTTCTCATGGAATTGAAGAATTTCGACTCCAGTGGGAGGCATGTGATTGAGGTGATTACCAACTCGTTAAGTCCACAGTGAAGGAAAATGACTTCTAGGAAGAGGGTGGCCTCTCCTCCCACCGCCTCCGCATTAACTTCAAACACATCTAGACATCACATGGCGAGTCTTGACGGGGCGGGGGGGGGGGACTTTGTCGTGAGAGAGAGAGAGAGAGAGAGAGAGAGAGAGAGAGAGAGAGAGAGAGAGAGAGAGAGAGAGAGAGAGAGAGAGAGAGAGAGAGAGAGGGGGGAGGGGGGATTGGTTATGCCACATCTATTCACATAATTTGATCAGACTCTCTCTCTCTCTCTCTCTCTCTCTCTCTCTCTCTCTCTCTCTCTCTCTCTCTCTCTCTCTCTCTCTCT
Organism: Panulirus ornatus; assembly: GCF_036320965.1. Classification (NCBI taxonomy): domain Eukaryota; kingdom Metazoa; phylum Arthropoda; class Malacostraca; order Decapoda; family Palinuridae; genus Panulirus; species Panulirus ornatus. Next base: position 23,926,057 of record NC_092281.1, on the reverse strand, counting down.
CCATATAACCATCTCCGTCAGGGGAGTCGTTGCTGTGATCGCCTCGCTCATTTGCTGTTATGATGATTGATACAAGCCATTACATGACGCGGAGTGATGGTACGCACCATGCAGGTACAAGTCATGCGTGACACACGCACGAACGAAGGTTCTCAAGGTTGTGGGAGGCATGAGACGTGTGACGCACACATGTACACAGAACACCCGACACTTGTGGTGCACACGACAAACACCCACGTACATACATCAAGAATACACAGTAAAAAGGTCGTGCCATTCGGAGTTTAGTCAAGTGTACAAGTGTACTACTACAATGTAATACAAACAAATGTAATGTTATTACAGTAGAACAACTATCAGGCCCACACACCTGACCCATGAAATATGTACATACGTACATATGAGTACCGTCGTCACCAAAGGAACGAAATGTACACCATGTGCGTAGGGGAAGCCAATGTAAGACAGGTGTACAGGCCCGCCCGGGCAACACCTGTACAGGCTGGGCACATATGTGTCAGGTGTGAGAGCCGGTCGTGGTCGGAGGGGTTTTGATTCGCACCAGCTGACAACACGGGCTGACGATGGGAACTGACAACAGCGACTAACAAAAAATGTTGACAATACATATATTCCCCAGTACAGGTAACACCTACACTCTTTACAGTAGTTATGTACGAAGTGAAATGATGGTGTACATGATGTACATACAATGTACGGAATGTACTAAGGGTGTACACAGTGTTACAAGGATAAACTGAATGTACTACTGATGGTGCAGAGAGTGCACTAAAGGTGTTCAGAGAGCATCGAAGGGTGAGGTTAAGGATGTAGAGCGTGTACTAAGGGTGTACATACCGGAGGCGTTGTGAGTCGAGTCGGCTGGTCGAGGGGTTGTTGGCCAGGTGACACAATAACCTTTGAAGTTTCAAAATATTATTGCACACTCGTAATTTGCTTTCATGTGTACACAGACATTCTCTCTCCCCCCCCCACACACACACACAAACACACACATACACACACACACACACACACACACACACACACACACACACACACACACATCAGTCTTATTTACCAGTCTACCAAGTTGCAATCTTTTTTTCTAAGATATCCCACTGTACTATAAGCACAGCCTCACACATCTTATCAATAATCCAGTAAGCTCATCTCCGTCCCATTTACCTGAACGTCCCTATCTGCGTACAGCCCCCTGCGTGTTACGAGTCTAGTCCCTGGGTAGGGACCATCCCTCACCCCACGAGCCAGGACACGCTGCGTGGGGGCCCCTGTGTGGGGAACCACTTCATCCCCGCGGTCTTCTGGGCCAGCACGGGTTCCATAACCCCAGGAGAAGTATCGCATTTGAGATCTTATGTGTCACAGTCTTTATCACTCTATCTTACGTCTCATCATAATACACAGTTCCATCTCCATCTCCTGCTCTCTCTCTCTCTCTCTCTCTCTCTCTCTCTCTCTCTCTCTCTCTCTCTCTCTCTCTCTCTCTCACACACACACACACACACACAACGTCCTAGGACAAACTTCAGTTGTCTACTGCCTTCCCTCCGTACACCACACCCCACCCCACCCCCAGCTGATCCCGTCCCCGCGTCTCACTGCATCATACCTCGACACAACCTCTTGGTACGTCCTCAATACCTTTACAATAGCTTTCCTCGCACGCCCTTACGTCTGCCATAACGAACAGTTTTCCCTACACATCCCATCCCAAACTCCCATCCCCCTTCACACAAGGCGGGTGGGGAGGTCCTCTTCTCACTGCCTTCTTACATATGAACACATCTTGCACACTCGTCCTCTTCTTAACCCCAACCAGCGAAGGGGGACATCGCACATACTGTGAAATCCTAGTGAGAATCGAATATAGACGAGTAAATCTAGCGACTGGGCGGTAATATGAGCTTGATACAAACACACACACACACACACACCAGACTCCTGTTTATGGTTAAGTGTCAAATGTGTGTGTACATGCCATGAGCCATTTAACAGCCTTCAAACATTAAAGGCTCTCTAAAGTGCTCCCAGAATCTGTGTGTCATATTTTAGCATTTGTCACTCTACATTTACCCAGCGATTTATAAACCACAGACGGTGTGGTCACAAAGGACGTTATCGCGGTGGTCCACCTTGTCTTATCGCTGGTGATGCAATATACAGAGTCTGTGATATATGCCTGATACAACACCCCCATCTCCCACCCTCCTTATCTTCTTGCCTCATCCTAACCCTGATGACTGAGTTGGTAATGATAGTGACATATGGCGTGAGGCAGTTCTCAAGACTTAAATCTCATCATTACTATTACAATCCTTACGCCCTCATAACCATACCTGGTCCCTCACGACTAGTCCTAGCCCACAGAAATCATTGTGTCCCTCACAACCATTCCTACCCTACCATAACTACCCCTGGTTCCTTATAACCATTCCTACCCTACCATAACTACCCCTGGTTCCTTATAACCATTCCTACCCTACCATAACTACCCCTGGTTCCTTATAACCATTCCTACCCTACCAAAACTATCCCTGGTTCCTCATAACTATTCTTCATCCACCATAACTATCCTCATATCTGGTGATACGGCTACTCATATTCCTCTGAATCCATCAGCCTCATGGTCATCCTATGGCCTTCCTACACACACACACACACACACACACACACACACACACACACGGGCCGCGGGTCAATATCGGGGAGGAGTGACCTTGGCCGGGATATGCCACATTTGTTATGTATCCTAAATATTTGAGCATGCCCGATGCGGCACCGTGGATATCGGCACGTATAGATTTTGGCCCTAGCCCTTGGCACTCACCAGACTTAGCCTACAAGAGCCTTAGGCTAACTAGGGTAGCGTTTGATCCAGGGCCTTGGCACTCGTCAGCTCCAAGCTCTTGGCACTCACCAGCCTCAAGATACAAGACTTGTATGGATCTTGGCCCTAGCCCTTGCCAGGCTCAGGTTACAAGAGCCTTAGGGTGGTATAGATACTGACTCAGGGCCCTTGGCACTCGCCAGGCTCTGCCTACAGATGCCTTAGGCTGGCATAGACTTAGGCCCAGGCCCTTGGCACTCGCCAGGCTCAGCCTACAGGAGTATTAGACTCGCACAGATTCCTGCCCTTGCCTTTGGCATGCGCTAGCCTTACCCTAAGCTTGCCATACCCTAGAGAAGATTTTTGAGTCTGGCCCTTGGCACTCGCTGTGCTCTTCCCACAAGACCCTTACGACTGGTGGAAGCGGAGGAGGGAGCGAGGGGTGGAGATATTACCAATGAATATATAGACATTGATAAGAGCGAGTTCGGGGTGAGGTGGACTGGAGTGTATAATATTAGAAGACGTATCGCATTAACACAGTTCATGTGTACAACTGCGCAGCCAGACCTCATGGGAGAGTAATTACATATAACACATGGATACACAGGGTCATATGAGTGACACATGGAGACAAGGACACACACACACACACACACACACACACACACACACACACAGTTGACACATGGATACAAGGACACACACACACACACACACACACACACACACACACATAGTGACCGATGGATTTATGGGGACACATCAGTAAAACGGATAAAAGGAGACACATCTGTAACGCACGAAGACAGGGATATATAGGGTGATATAAGCTCGTCATTCCTGCATCATGACACGAGATGTTTGAGGAATAATGTGTGGTGTGAGGTGGTTTGATCGAGTGAGTAACGTAAGGGTAAGAGAGATGTGTGGTAATAAAACGAGCGTGGTTGAGAGAGCAGAAGAGGGTGTTTTGAAATGGCTTGGGCACATGAAGAGAATGAGTGAGGAAAGATTGACAAACAGGATATATGTGTCAGAGGTGGAGAGAACGAGAAGTGAGAGACCGAATTGGAGGTGGAAGGATGGAGTGAAAAAGATTTTGAGCGATCTGGGCCTGAACATACAGGAGTGTGAAAGGCGTGCAAGGAATAGAGTGAACTGGAACGATGTGGTATATCGGGGTCAACGTGCTGTTAATGGATTGAAATAGGGCATGTGAAGCGTCTGGGGTAAACCATGGAAAGTTTTGTGGGGCCTGGATGTGGAAAGGGAGCTGTGGTTCGGGCATTATTGCATGACAGCTAGAGACTGAGTGTGAACGAATGTGGCCTTTGTTGTCTTTTCCTGGCGCTACCTCGATAACGCGGGAGACAGCGTCAAAGTATGATAAATATAAATAAAAAAAAATTATATATATATATATATATATATATATATATATATATATATATATATATATATATATATATATATATATATATATACACACACACACACATATATATACGTCTGTATGTATGCATGTATGAATGTATGTATGTGTGTATGTACCCGCAGACCAGCGTCGCCACAACAGAAGAATAATTTACGAATTTAAGCACATAACTGCCCCGAGTGGCGCCCTCCTGACCAGTAGCCTCAGAATCCTATCTGTCAGCCTGGCCCGGACAGTCGTATGTCTCCCTGTCCAACACACCCTTCTGTTCCTCAGTTTCACAAACGCCCGTCCATGACAGGTGACCTCCAGCCTGTCCGTTTCAGAAGGCCTTCTGTCCATAAGTTACAGAAGCTCTCCTGTCGGACGGTTAAGGAGGCCTTCCTGGCTATCAGCTTCAGAAACCATATCTATCTATCAGGTTCAAAGTCCCTTCCGTTTATGAGTTTCAGAAGCCTGCCCGTCTACCTGTCAGTTTCAGACTCCCCCCCCCCCCCCCACCCCCAACCGTTGATTTCACATTCTCTCGCTTCTGTGTCAGTTTCAAAAGCCTTTCCGCCAATCACTTTCAAAAGCACTTCTGTCCATCAGTCTCACAAGTCCTCCTGTCTGTCAGTTTCACAAGTCCTCCTGTCTATCTCACAGGTTCTCCCGTCCATCACTCCAAAGAACCATTTCTCCCGGTCTTACTCTGACGTCAGATTAAAGACATGATCATCACATGACTCTTGTCTTCCTCGTAGTTACATAATATTTCCTGATATTTTCTCATTTTCTTCCGTGTTGTAAGACTACCAGGTAAAATGCCTCATTAAATGAGGAATTTAGATAAAAGCTTGTAAATATGAGGATGTGCATGAGTGAGGAGTTGGCTACCTCAGAGACGTGGAGGTCGTAATGCTAGTTTGTTTACAAGCTCCTGTAAAAGAGTAAATATCAATATGGTCGTTTTAAAAAACTCGTAATATATCTATCTATCTACGGTAATTTTCTTTTACACCTATATATACATATATATATATATATATATATATATATATATATATATATATATATATATATATATATATATATATATGTGTGTGTGTGTGTGTGTGTGTGTGTGTGTGTGTGTGTGTGTGTGTGTGTGTGTGTGAAGGCTTCAACAGAGGTTTCATAATAAAGGTAAAGGGAGCAACGCCGTCTTCTCACCCCCCTCTTCCCTGCCTCTCTCCCCCTGCCCTCGCCTCCCCCCACTAATGAGGTAAGGCACAGGCTGGCGTGTCAGGCATCATGTAGGAATAATTTACAAGCGGATGTGCAGTAAGTGGTGGGAGCCTTAGACTACGTGCGGAAAGTCTCGCACGCGGAAATACGCACGAATTGCTGGAAAGAGAACTTATCACCCCTCAGGTTAGGCTCTGTGTGTGTGTGTGTGTGTGTGTGTGTGTGTGTGTGTGTGTGTGTGTGTGTGTGTGTGTAAACATAAGAGTGATGTCATGTAACACACAGTTAAGAGACGGGACAACACCAGTGTTCACCTCTCACCTCGCACCACAACAAACAGCAAATCATAGACAAGTTCTGTAACCTGTGTGGCTGGGGCTCTGACGTACCCACGGCCGGGGCTCTGACGTACCCACGGCCGGGGCTCTGACGTACCCACGGCCGGGGCTCTGACGTACGCACGTACCCGTGTAGTGGCGGTTATGTCAAGATTATATAATCTTACAGTGGAATGAAAAAAAAAATGCCTGCGTTTTTATTACACGTGCGTCCCCTCTCACTCCATGTTGTTATTCCTGGTCAATATATCTATCTTCTTCAAATATCTTGGAAGAAAAAACAGAAGGCGTCAGGACCTGATAACGTGCTTGGAGTAACGTGCCTTCAGTATGGAAGCTATTTCTTTGCTACTGGATCCAGAGGATCCTTAATGTATTCCTATATATCTATTGTATTGGAAGAATTCTTCTGGGTTCTTCGCGTTGTGACAAATCATCATGTCAAAACCACTTTTACAGACTAACATTCTTCCAACAACCTCATTGTAATGTTTATATATATATATATATATATATATATATATATATATATATATATATATATATATATATATATATATATACCATGATCCTGAGGATTGACGCTCTTTCAATTTCCTATATGCGCTTCACTTACGTCTAACTAAATCATTCACTTCTCTGATCATCCGGACCGGCACTTCCCTCCAATCACTGCCCCCAGTCATCTCCCCCCACCAGGGATGGCTGGCGGGAGGTAAAGGGTAAGGAAGCGAGGGAGACGAAAATATGACGCCTGACCTCTGACATACTGAAGCAAGTGTTGCTATTTTTGTTTCTTTTTTTGAGGGTTGGAGGGTTGGGGCTGGGGGTGGGTGGACTCACGCGAGCACCACTTCCACCTCCTCCACCCTGCAGGCCTTTTAACCACCTCTCCACACGTCAATACCGCCACTTCCTGCATCTGTTATTGACCATCTGGCTCCCGACGGTCCCTCCACGTCGCCCGCACACCTGGCCCGACCGTGCCCCCACGTACGTAGTAGGCTCACGTGCACCACCCAGGGGCCCCACACAGACGTACGGTCGGTCGCCTGGACCATCGGTGCCCTCGCAACCCCCATCCCCCCAAACACACACACACACACATATAGTTATCGACCGATGGTGTCCCCCCACACACGAACATCCGGTTCACTGGTGTCCCCACACACGAACATCTGGTTCACTGGTGTCCCCACACACGAACATCTGGTTCACTGGTGTCCCCACACACGAACATCTGGTCCAATGGTGTTCACACACACACACACACACACACACACACACACACACACACACACACAAACATCCAGTCTAATGGTGTCACCCCACTAAAACATCTGACCCACTGGTGTCCTCCCACATACAAACATCTGGACCAATGGTGTACTCCCACACACAAAAACATCTGACCCACTGGTGTCCTCCCACATACAAACATCTGGACCAATGGTGTACTCCCACACACAAACATCTGGACCAATGGTGTACTCCCACACACAAACATCTGGACCAATGGTGTACTCCCACACACAAACATCTGGACCAACGGTGTCCTCCCACACACAAACATCTGGACCAATGGTGTACTCCCACACACAAACATCTGGACCAATGGTGTCCTCCCACACACAAACATCTGGACCAATGGTGTACTCCCACACACAAACATCTGGACCAATGGTGTACTCCCACACACAAACATCTGGACCAATGGTGTACTCCCACACACAAACATCTGGACCAATGGTGTACTCCCACACACAAACATCTGGACCAATGGTGTACTCCCACACACAAACATCTGGATCAATGGTGACGCAGCAAATTCTCCCAGACCAGCAATCACTGTCAATATTCATTCTGATTACTTCTATTTCCCGCATTATATCCACTCATTACTTCCTTTGAATATCTAATCCTCACGAAAAATACCTGAAATAAAATCACTTCAGCTAGTTATTAGATTTTTTGTTTCTTTTGAAAATATTCTTATCTTGTATTTATATAGACGATTCTCTTTAACCGTTAGCTTATATGTATATAGCCTAACACGGCAAACAAGCACGAAAGAAAAAATTTTATATATATATATATATATATATATATATATATATATATATATATATATATATATATATATATATATATCTTTTCTTTTCTTTCATACTATTCGCCATTTCCCGCATTAGCGAGGTAGCGTCAAGAACAGAGGACTGGGCCCCTGAGAGAACATCCCCACGTGGCCCCCCTTCTCTGTTCCCTCTTTTGGAAAATTAAAAAAAAAAAAAAATGAGAGGGGAGGATTTCCAGCCCCCCGCACCCTTCCCTTTTAGTCGCCTGGTAAACAGAGAAGAGGTAGTAAAAGCTTTGCGGAAGATGAAAGCCGGCAAGGCAGCAGGTTTGGATGGTATTGCAGTGGAATTTATTTAAAAAGGGGGTGACTGTATTGTTGACTGGTTGGTAAGGTTATTTAATGTATGTATGACTCATGGTGAGGTGCCTGAGGATTGGCGGAATGCGTACATAGTGCCATTGTACAAAGGCAAAGGGGATAAGAGTGAGTGCTCAAATTACAGAGGTATAAGTTTGTTGAGTATTCCTGGTAAATTATATGGGAGGGTATTGATTGAGAGGGTGAAGGAATGTACAGAGCATCAGATTGGGGAAGAGCAGTGTGGTTTCAGAAGTGGTAGAGGATGTGTGGATCAGGTGTTTGCTTTGAAGAATGTATGTGAGAAATACTTAGAAAAGCAAATGGATTTGTATGTAGCATTTATGGATCTGGAGATGGCATATGATAGAGTTGATAGAGATGCTCTGTGGAAGGTATTAAGAATATATGGTGTGGGAGGAAAGTTGTTAGAAGCAGTGAAAAGTTTTTATCGAGGATGTAGGCATGTGTACGTGTAGGAAGAGAGGAAAGTGATTGGTTCTCAGTGAATGTAGGTTTGCGGCAGGGGTGTGTGATGTCTCCATGGTTGTTTAATTTGTTTATGGATGGTGTTGTTAGGGAGGTGAATGCAAGAGTTTTGGAAAGAGGGGCAAGTATGAAGTCTGTTGGGGATGAGAGAGCTTGGGAAGTGAGTCAGTTGTTGTTCGCTGATGATACAGCGCTGGTGGCTGATTCATGTGAGAAACTGCAGAAGCTGGTGACTGAGTTTGGTAAAGTGTGTGAAAGAAGACAGTTAAGAGTAAATGTGAATAAGAGCAAGGTTATTAGGTACAGTAGGGTTGAGGGTCAAGTCAATTGGGAGGTGAGTTTGAATGGAGAAAAACTGGATGAAGTAAAGTGTTTTAGATATCTGGGAGTGGATCTGGCAGCGGATGGAACCATGGAAGCGGAAGTGGATCATAGGATGGGGGAGGGGGCGAAAATTCTGGGAGCCTTGAAGAATGTGTGGAAGTCGAGAACATTATCTCGGAAAGCAAAAATGGGTATGTTTGAAGGAATAGTGGTTCCAACAATGTTGTATGGTTGCGAGGCGTGGGCTATGGATAGAGTGGTGCGCAGGAGGATGGATGTGCTGGAAATGAGATGTTTGAGGACAATGTGTGGTGTGAGGTGGTTTGATCGAGTAAGTAACGTAAGGGTAAGAGAGATGTGTGGAAATAAAAAGAGCGTGGTTGAGAGAGCAGAAGAGGGTGTTTTGAAGTGGTTTGGGCACATGGAGAGAATGAGTGAGGAAAGATTGACCAAGAGGATATATGTGTCGGAGGTGGAGGGAACGAGGAGAAGAGGGAGACCAAATTGGAGGTGGAAAGATGGAGTGAAAAAGATTTTGTGTGATCGGGGCCTGAACATGCAGGAGGGTGAAAGGAGGGCAAGGAATAGAGTGAATTGGAGCGATGTGGTATACCGGGGTTGACGTGCTGTCAGTGGATTGAATCAGGGCATGTGAAGCGTCTGGGGTAAACCATGGAAAGCTGTGTAGGTATGTATATTTGCGTGTGTGGACGTATGTATATACATGTGTATGGGGGTGGGTTGGGCCATTTCTTTCGTCTGTTTCCTTGCGCTACCTCGCAAACGCGGGAGACAGCGACAAAAAAAAAAAAAAAAAAAAAAAAAATATATATATATATATATATATATATATATATATATATATATATATATATATATATATATATATATAAATATACATATATATACATATATATACATATATATATATTCTTTCTTTTCTTTCAAACTATTCGCCATTTCCCGCATTAGCGAGGTAGCGTTAAGAACAGAGGACTGAGCCTTTGAGGGACTACCCTCACCTGGCCCAATTCTCTGTTCCTTCTTTTGGAAAATTAAAAAAAAAAAAAAAAACGAGAGGGGAGGATTTCCAGCCCCCCGCTCCTTCCCCTTTTAGTCGCCTTCTACGACACGCAGGGAATACGTGGGAAGTATTCTTGCTCCCCTATCCCAGGGATAATATATATATATATATATATATATATATATATATATATATATATATATATATATATATATATATATATATATATATATGTGTGTGTGTGTGTGTGAGAGAGAGAGAGAGAGAGAGAGAGAGAGAGAGAGAGAGAGAGAGAGAGAGAGAGAGAGAGAGAGAGAGAGAGAGAGAGAGAGAGAGAGAGAGAGAGAGTATTGCCAGTTGCTTCCTCTCAACGTTGTTACAGTCCTCGAGTGTTGGATAATGAGATCACCCTCCCAAGCGGACACCTGGGCCGCTGTCGCTATTGACGGTTACGACCTGCAACCTCTCCTGACCTTTCCCTTGTCCCCCAAAGGGAACAGCGTCAATGAGCTCAGCGGCCACGCCCACACAAATTAACATCATCAGCTTGGCTGACTCAAATGCTTCATAAATACCCATGCATCAGTGAAGGCAGTCAGTCAAGCGGCCTCTGGCTCAGACACACAAGTGCGCAAAGTGCGCCGGCATGTCTCCCGCCATCATACTCTGGCTCAACCCCTTCTACAGGAGCGCCGTGATCTGTCGTCTCTCCTGCACCATCACCGTGGCACCTCCGTCTCACCACCACCACCGGCAGCATGCTACTGTGTCCTGCTCAAGTGTATCTCCACACTCGCTCCATCTATCACCATTACCAAAGAAGTAAGACAACCTGAACAACCGCTATATACGTGGATATATATAACGTAGATATTCAAAATGAATGTCATGTTCAGTGTTCTCATACCGAGAACCTTGTCTCCTCTCCCTCCCCCTATGCAACACCGGCTGACGTCACAGGCAGGAGCCATTCTCCGCTCCACAGCCAACGCCACTTAGCCTCCCGTGTGCTCCAGCCGCCCCACGCTAACCCACCGCGAGGACAACGCCCAGCGACTCCCCCTGTGATGTCCAGGATTCTCATATGTTCCTCCTCACCAGGCAAGGCTCAATTGACATACAGAAGGTCTGGTGGGACGACGTCACGTCCCACTTGCCTGCACATCTATCTTGGCCTCTCTTGAGCCTTCCCTCTTATTGGTTTTTCTCATGCCCAGAAGAACGGCACGGGCAACAGAATATGCCCTAATCAATCCCATCTCATTTGCGATGTGTGTGTGTGTGTGTGTGTGTGTGTGTGTGTGTGTGTGTGTGTGTGTGTGTGTGTGCTGTGTGTCTGTCTGTCTGTCTGTCTGTCTGTCTGTCTGTCTGTCTGTCTGTCCTAACCTAAGCCAGGTACCCAAGTTATCGACTAACTCACCCAAAAAAAATGGAGGACGAGCAGCTAGCTGGGTTGACTGCGGACCTACTGCCTCGGCCAGGATTCGAACCTAAGTGGGTTCGACTCCAGGAGGTCCATGAATGCGGATTTCAAAACGCCCTTTCAACAGTGTCAGTCCAAAGGACCCGGGATGAAAGTTGTGCCCCACATAAAAAGGAGCAACTCTTCAGAGACGTGTACTTTTATTTTCCAGTGAGTGAGTGGGCGCTTTGCACACAAGCATGTTAAAGGCACCTGAAAACCTTTCACTGCACTGTCACTCCCACAGCGAAGAAGGAACCCCAACATGATGCATGTACAATTGCAGTCCTCGTGGAAAAAGGTACCACACTGTGGAATGAAGATTTACAAGAAGTTTGCGGTGGATGAAAAGAAAAAAAAAGTTATGTAAGACGGTAATTATGCCTTAAAGAAGTGATGTATATAAACTGGTGATGGATCCCGGAATATAACATGAAGAGGATGGCACATACTAGCACTGGGAAGGCAAATGAGGACGTAGGAGGAAATATTAATCATATTTGGAAAAAGAATGACAAACTATTCTGGAAGGAGATAAATAGGAGCAGAGAAGAGACGTCGGCAGGAAGTATGTCACGAAAAATGAAATATATAAAAGATGGAGAGATTATTTTGAAGAAATGATTGAGGACGACGGTAAGAGAGACATGCCTACTGGTAGGAATGAAGTTATGAGGACACAGGAATAGATACGTGGGAGTGGAGGATATTACAAAAGGGCAGAGTAAAGTGATCAATGAAGTTTAAAAGAAAATGGGAAAGCTGAGGCTATGAATATAAGAGTGAGAGACGATGATGAAGAACGGAGGTGAAGCTGCTGCAGAATGGAGGTAGAGAGCGTGTGAGCAAGCATGGGAGACTGGTCAGGTGGTTGATAACCGGAGCAGTTCTCCCCGGCAGACATGGTCAAGTGTATACATGGTATAGGGGAGGGACTTATATAATGTGCCTATTGTTCCCATCTTTTGTCCTAAAACCTATTTCGTGTCTCATATCTACCAGATCTCTCTCTCTCTCTCTCTCTCTCTCTCTCTCTCTCTCTCTCTCTCTCTCTCTCTCTCTCTCTCTCTCTCGTTCTGTGACACTCTTTCCCCCCATCCCCACCCGTTTTCTTAAATGTCCTCTCCGTCTGCACTCATGATCAATCCCCTGTCCGTGTGAAAATTAGGAGTTCCGTGGCCACGTCACCGTATCCACGTGAGCATAAGTCCCCTTGCCAATAAGACGTCAAGTCAAGATGGTATATCAAGGACCTCCAACCGAGCACTGACCGCCGCTAAATGATCCCCCGTTTACTTAATTAGATGACTTTAATGCGCACTTCACACCTTCCCATGATGTAGTCAGCTTGAGGAAGAATCAGCCATAACCCGAGCTTGAACGGGACCTTCACGGGGCATTAAAATCCTCGAGGAGAGAGAGAGAGAGAGAGAGAGAGAGAGAGAGAGAGAGAGAGAGAGAGAGAGAGAGAGAGAGAGAGAGAGAGAGAGAGAGAGAGAGAGAGGGGGGGGGGGGGGGGAGTAGGAGTGAGAAAGAGAGAGACAATTTATAGCTGAGAGCGGCCATCTTGCATTAAACGCGAGGGTAATTCTGGGCCAATTAGTTGCGATTTTCCTGCCGTCCAGGTGAAATATGAGGCTTTTACTGGCAGACACAGCATTCTTACCCTCCCTGTTTAAAGGCTATGATCAGGTAGGTGGGGGGAGGGGAGCGGCGAGAGAGAGAGAGAGAGAGAGAGAGAGAGAGAGAGAGAGAGAGAGAGAGAGAGAGAGAGAGAGAGAGAGAGAGAGAGAGAGAGAGATATGCAGGCCATGATACCAGAGGGAACGATCTGAAAGGTTGGCGTCGGGCACACCTGCACACTCACACTGCCGCCTTCCTGAGATGCTAGCGTGACGGGAGCCACTGCAATACGTGTGTACCTGTGCCTGTTGATGTGCTTGACCCACTGGGGTCAGAGGGACTGAACCTAATGGAGGAGTGTTGCCCAGGGTGGGAAAACCCCGCACTGAATATGTGACTGACTGAGACGAAAGAGGATATAAGGAGGAAGAGTAAGGGGGTATATGGTCTCTGTGAGAGAGTGTATGGGGAAGGAATCAGAGAGGGAGGGAAGGAGTCATTAGTAGCCGCCCTTAATATCGTACGGCATCGGGAAGGCCCTAAGAGAACCTCGGGCGCTTAGCATGTACGCCTCCTTGTCACAGTGACCTCCAGGGACTTGCTCTCAAGTATTATTCTTAACGAGGCGGTGTCTGGAAACCCTCCCGACACGTACTGGTCTGCCTTAGGGTCGTGTCCTGGGGTCCTCTGTCTACCCCAGGCTGCCTGGGCCTCCATCTGGACCCCAGGCTGTCAGGTTTCCACCTGGACACCAGGCTGGCTTATGACACGACTAATGAAATGACCTTCAAAATCTGATCCCTGTAGTCGACGCTTATGCTGGTGGCTGACCCTTTGACCTTCTCCTCTGACAGGTAGGAGATACACATCTGTAAGTACGCTGGAATAACTACGACAACAACAGCTACCAGTCTGGCTTTACACACACACACACACACACACACACACACACACACACACACACACACACACACACACACACACACACATAGTGTGTACTATGAGGATACAGGTACTAAACTCGCATTAAATCACCTGTAAAATACGCGTCTGTTTCGCCTACTGTCTCAAAGGAGCATACAGTCCTCTGGCCCTATCGTCGAGGGAAGGCCTACTGCAGGTTAGATATGATCCTAATTAATGGTAATTATGCGGCAGAGCTGGAAGCCAACCCGACCACTGAGTCTGGACGACGACCGTTGAACAAATGGGTCGTGCAGAGACGCAGACATCCAGGGCGTGACATCAGGCTCAGTCATGACCATGATGGGGACGTAGTAAACGCAACTAGTTAAGCAAAATGGAAACTAGAGTTGTGTACAATGACACATACGGCACAGGCAACAGTGCCCCAGTCATGGCGATCTCATAAAGAAAAAAAGAGTACAGAGGATGAGACGAAGAACGAGGATATCAACAAGAGCTCCTCAGAGTTTATGGAACTTCCTCTTAAAGATGAAACGGTTATAGGAAGAGGGGGAGGACGGGAGCAAAAGGAGAATTCCACAACTTTGCTTTTCGTGGAAAAAAAGGTATCATAACGGTAACTCCTCGTGTGGTTGGTCTCCACGTAGAAACTAAAGGAAGCAGCTACCAGACGCGTGCCACGGGATCCAAGCCTTGGCATCAGGAACACATGCAGACTGCTCACAAGAGCAGAGCAACATCACGGAGAACAGGGAGTGAAAAGACTGGAAGGATACGGTGCCCGGAGAACCAATGAGACGGAAGGTTTTCCATTCCACCCTGGCTGATAGAGATGTGGAGGAGGAACCACCCTGGATGTGTGAACATCACTGGAGTAAATACAGCCGCTGTAGATATGAAATAGTATCAAATAAGACGTCTTTTTGAAAGGCAAGGCAAGAAAGTCACTGAAAAAAAATATGGGATAAAATTTAAAAGTCAGAGATGTAAATGCCAACGTGGGAAAGTAAAAGTTGCATTCCAAACAGAACCAATGGACAGTGGAAGAAGCTGTCGGCAAACATTGCTGGTCCACAGTCTAGATCCACCTTCAAGACTCAGGCGGACAAATGTATCCTCAGTCAATGTTATCTGCCGCATGTAAAGACTAATACAAATGTACACACTCATGATACTGACACGTCTTCTTTCAACCCCCAGCTGGACAGATGACTGACTGCCCTGCCCGGAACCATGCTAAGCTGTAGAGTTGTGTGCCAGGGTGTAGCATACAGTACTGTAGTAAGGTGTGGCCGAGAGTAGTGCAGCACAGTGAAGTGTAGAATAGTGTAGTACAGTATAATGTAGAGTAGCTTAGCACAGTATAGTGTTGTGTAGTACAGTACAGTATAGAGTTGTGTAGCACAGTATACAGTGTAGTGTACAGCAGTGTAGCGTACAGCAACGTAGCACAGTGTGGCGTAGAGGAGTGTAGTGCATGGCAATGTATTAAAATGGTACAGACAATAGCCAATTAGTGTTCCACTTCATTTTTCCCAGCACAATTCCCTGCTTGCTCTACCCCAACAACACAAAGGTATATGTTCTCCATTCTTTCTCCTGTTGTCTGATGCTGCCGGCGGATGATGGGGGACATAACCCTCTGACTGCTCTGCCCTCATCACATCCTCCAAGATTACCTAGAGGTCAGAACACATTCCAGATAACCAAAAGGCCTCCTATTATCTCCTACCCCCCCCCCCCTCTCTCTCTCTCTCTCTCTCTCTCTCTCTCTGACGCACTAGTCATCCCCCCCCCGCCCCCCCCGGCTGTGACAAAGGTCAGCCGGCTCTGTGCCGAGCCATACGGTCATCCGGCGTAGAGCTCGGAGTGACAACCGTTCACTTGTTTCCAGGCGTCGAGTTAGTACTATGGCTTCCAGGAGCAGCGGTGTGTGGGTGTGTGTGTGTGTGTGTGTGTGTGTGTTTGTGTGTGTGTGTGTGTGTCGGGCATTAACACACACACACACACACACACACACACACACACACACACACACACACACACACACGCACTCACACACACACACGCACACGGGAACTGTAGGTGGGAATGAACATGTCTGAATTTTCTTTGTTAGCGTCTAAGACCTGGAAAGGGGAACGGTAATAATCTAAGAGAAACATGATGATCTCGTTTGCTTACAATCAACAGGCTGTTCTTTTACACTCGAGCTGAACTAGTAAATCATAAAAATTTATTAACTGAGCAGGTTGTATCTAGCAACCCCTGGACATCGACCTCAGATTCCCATAAGTCCTGGATATCGACCTCAGATTCCATCAACCCCTGGACATCGAACTCAGATTCCTGCAACCCTTGAACATCGAACTCAGATTCCATCAACCCCTGGACTTCGAACTCAGATTCCAGCAACCTCTGGACATCGAACTCAGATTCCATCAACCCCTGGACATCGAACTCAGATTCCAGCAACCCCTGGACATCGAACTCAGATTCCATCAACCCCTGGACTTCGAACTCATATTCCAGCAACCCCAAGACATCGAACTCAGATTATCTAATGAATATAACCTGAATGGTCTGCACCCTGTCACACAATCAATTAATCGAGGGATTATACTCACGTGCACAGAGATTTGTCCCTTCGTAGTAACTTAGCTGGGTCTAAGCCACACAAGGACCCTTACGGTACGCAGAAAAGTGCGTATAACGTAACCCTGTGTCTAGGGTTACAACATATACTCGAGTGTTAGTGTTGGTTAGACCCACTCAAGGTCGAGAGGCATTAATGTAACGATTCAGTCATCCGTCCTCCTCAGTAGATGTATGGTTATGATCACCTTGTATAGCATCAGCTCAAGGGTAAGTGACAGTCACCACGGTAAGGAAATGATTTGAATCTCTCCTCCAGGTTTTACACCCCAGGTGTATGCGCACCGCAGCTCAGTCTTCTAAGCTTACAGCTCACAATACACACACACACACACACACACACACACACACACACACACGTCACCCACCGCCAATCATCATACCAATTTTCGCCCCTCCTACAGGCCCCAGTCCGATCGTCCTTGAGATAAAGAGGACCCCAAGGGCAGACAAAGACCATAAGGGCATAGGCTCCATGGACCTAAAGAGTCTCTAAGGGAAGAGGCCCCAGGATTAGACATAAGCCCCAAGGTCAGAGAAAGATTCTAAAGACAGAGACAGGCCCGAGGGCAGAAAAGACTCTAGGGGCAGGGAGACGCAGCAGGAACAGAGAGAGAGAGAGAGAGAGAGAGAGAGAGAGAGAGAGAGAGAGAGAGAGAGAGAGAGAGAGAGAGGGGCGTGCCCCGGGGACAGATAAGCCCCAGGGGCGGAGGCCACATACAAACACATTACCCAAGGCATCAACACAATACGAATCTCTCTTTGTATTCGACAAAAACGTACCTTTGCCCAGCATCTGCTCCTGCCATACTAATTAAGTCAACATCAGCCCCCTCCACCACACACACACACACACACACACACACACACTCAAATACCTCCTGGTGATGTGGTCCCTCGCTGACAGACAGACGGAAAGAGAAAGACAGATAGACAAACAGACAGACAGGCATTTAGACGTACGCAAGCTAAGACACAGAAGAGTAGACGGTCAAGTCCAACAAACAAAAAGACAGGCGCACCAATCAAGATACACGGACAAAGACAGGAACACACACACACACACACACACACACACACACACACACACACGCGCGCGCGCGCGCGGCGCGCGCGCGGGGCACTACAAGTGTGGAACTCCTAGCCGAGACTGTACAATTAGGTAATTACAAATAGGTAATTACACACATCGCTGAAATAACCACCCTGCCATCAGGAGGGTCTTCCTCCCCTTAGCTCACGACAGCTGAGCCCCCCTTCCCCCTCCACACACACACACACACACACACACACACACATTATACTGCATAAACAAACGTGTGTACAACTTCACACGGGGAAAAGATATCGTGCTTAGAGGGTGGGCAACGTGACCACCTGGACGTGTCGTCATCATCATCGTACTCGAGGCTGCAGGTCAACACAGTCATGAGGGTAAGTCATCACGCTCCAGGAAGTCATCGTATTCCAAGAGAACAACACAAGACACCTGAACTCCAACCCCCCATCACGGGACAATGACGTCAGGAGTGACGTCATATGACCTCACACATCGTAAAAATCTCAATATCGAGAGTGAGAGCGTCGGGAATCCCCCCACCCTCCCTTTACCCTACTCCCCCTCACAACGATAAGGCCAACCAACAGATGGCAGCCTCAACAGAGCGTCCTGCAGTTCGCCTCACCACTCGAACCTCCTGGGTGAGGATGAACAGCAGGTGGGTGGAATTGGCCGCCTGAAATCGTCCCCACATGCAACCTAATTCTTAGAATTCCATCCAACACGGAAAGAAAACGAGACAGAGATGGGGATTTCTATTGCTTAGGGTGACAAAGAATAGGATGGGGTTATGAAATGGAAATGGTTGGAAAAATGCAGGGGAAACTAAGAAAAAAAGGAACCACATAGTTCATATCTTAATACTTGTTCGCCGTTTCCCGCATTAGCGAGATAGCGCCAGGACTAAACGAAGACGGGGCCCCATTCCCTTACATCCATTCTCAAGTTGTCATGTGTAATGCACCGAAACCAAAGCCAACTAACCCTATCAAGGCCCCACAGACCTTT
>NC_092281.1:23802218-23902218 GCF_036320965.1 Panulirus ornatus | reverse complement strand
TTCAGGGAGCTTACGAACACGCAGTTACTTTATAATTTTCTGTCTAGCGGTTAGCATGCCTGCCTCTTGCACAAGGGGTCCCAGGTTCGATCCTGGCTGATGGAGCTTTGTATGTTATATATATATATATATATATATATATATATATATATATATATATATATATATATATATATATATATATATATTTCTTTTCTATCAGTTGTCCGTCCCTTCCCGCGTTAGCGAGGAAGCGACAGGAACAGGCGAAGGAATGGCGTGGCCTCATTCGCTCACATCCACTTTCCTGCTGTGATGTATAATGCACCGAAAACAGAGCCCCCTATCCATATATATTCATGAAAGAGTCGACGTCAGATGCGAGTGTCGTGGGGGATGATGGGTTGGGCGGGACTGCGGGGGAAGCAGTAGGCACAACAGTCACCTAGCATCATGACGGGTGACTCTGTCCACGAGAGTCGTCACATACGCAACAGCAAACTTTACTGAGCCAAAATAGCTTCTCTAGGAACAATAAATGTGACACTGAGAGAATTCCAGAGTACAGACAGGGTAGTGTTAAGAGATGGTCTTGTGGCGGTGGGTCACTGTTGTTGGATTCATCGAGTTGAGGAGGTTCAGAGAAGAAATACACAGGGTCGTCTATTCAAGAGAAGAAAGCAGACAGGATATGGACGACATGAGGTTTCCTCTCACAGGTATGAGAGAGCAAGAGATGACAGTTATAGAACATGGGTACAGACCATTTCCAATGAGAAGACTTCGTGGATAAAACAAATGGAAGATGCCAATTCGTTCAGTGTCTTTACTACGATCATATCGCCAGTTTAAGAGCGATTCATCTCAATGGAAACCTCAGAGGTAATTGTACTTGAGAAGGAAAAAGAAAATGTGTATGGAGCAGTTCAGGACACATTACCCCCAACACAAACTGGATGGGAGGGAGGGAGGAGGGAAAGTACATTGAAAGTACATGATGTAAAGCAGGCTCAGGGAGGATCTGTATCATGTAAGGTGCATGACGCCCGCTGATGTCCTGCTTGCCGTACCAAGGGAACGTGCAGATTTTTAAGGGACGATGAGAAAGAGATTAGTCAGAAAGACGCTAGAGACAACACATGAAACTCCTCGCCGGTGTCACTGGCGAGCGAGGTCTGCAGAACACTGGAAAAGATAATAGTGAAGAATTTGTGTGAATATAATAAGAGGAGAAACTACCTCGTGCAAATGCAAGGTGAGACTCACCAGGAATAAAACATATTTTCTTTCCGTTTGAGTAAACATCAGGATAGAAAAGACAGAAAATTATAAAGTAACTGCGTGTTCGTAAGCTCCCTGAAGGCATTTGATAGCTTCCTTTTGAAGAAAGGGACAAGGAGAGGGATATCTAAGCAGCCATAGATCGGGTCGATCTTCATGGATCGTAAATTACTTAAAAGGAAAAGGGATTATACGATACACGTCAGAGATGCCTTTTAAGAACCCATTTAAGTGATGAGTGTTGTGCCTCAAGACTTGTCCTGGGACCGCTGCTCTTCCTTACCAAAATGTAAATTACTTGCAAGAAGAACTTGACTTAAACGTTTACTTAATATGTTGGCAGATGATGTTCAACTAATGAGAAGAAAAAAAAGTGCTGACGTTGACAAGATACATGATTAATGACATTCAGCTGCAGCGTGATAAAAGAGATGTCTGTATGTATACCTGTGTACCTGAGTGTCTGTGTATATGTATATGTCTACCATGTGTACATATAGATATATGTATATGTGATTCGAGAGACAACAAGACCTTAGCGCCTCCACATCCTTGCTTGGCAAGTCACATTATACATTATAAACAACATTTTTTTCCCCCAGATATTTATGACTCTGATTTCATTTGCATAATTAAAAGGTTCAGGCAATGGAGATAACTGTAGAAAGTTACTGTGATGCGGAGGTGGTGGGGAGAGAAGAGAGGAGGAGGTGAGTTAGGAAGAGTAGGAGGAGAAGACAAGAAGAAAGAGAAAAAGAAGACGAGGAGAAAGGTAAGGGGGAGATGAAGCTGTAGGAAGAAGAAGAAGAAGAAGAAGAAGAAGAAGAAGAAGAAGAAGAAGAAGAAGGAGAAAAGAGGAGGTGGAGGTGTAGGTGGAGAAATGGAAAGAAGGGGGAGGAGGAAATGAACAGGAGGAAAGAGGAGGGCAAGTGAACGAACGAGAGAAAATGATAGTCAGGTGGAGGAGGGATAGCTGAGGGAGACAGCACCACGATAGATGAGGAGGAGAGGCAGCGAGGACCTCGTGATGACAAGTCAGTGAGAGTTACAACACATCAGGGTCACTCTCACTACCTACCTACCTGGTGGCCACCGTCAGGGACACCAGGTACGTACACCAGGTGCCTGCTGGTGAGGAATTTGTTGATGAGATGCTTGTTGATGGGGGACTTGTTACTGAGGGACTTGTTGGCCAACAAAAAAAAATGACGACCCAGATTTACAGGAGCCACCTCCAGCAGAGAGAACCAACATTCCCCCAGCAGTCACACGATTGCAGCACCTCGGGTACGCCTTACGAACCATGGCCACCTTCTCCAGCGTCTCCAGAGGGTCGTAAGTCCTCACTACGTCACCTCCTACCTCAGGTGCTTGCTACACCCTTCACAGTTTCTATCAACGGAGATGATTTCGTCTATCTCTTCCTTCTTTCTACTCTCTCTCTCTCTCTCTCTCTCTCTCTCTCTCTCTCTCTCTCTCTCTCTCTCTCTCTCTCTCTCTCTCTCCGTCCCTTTCCCTCACCCCCCCTTTCCCTTTCCCCTTCCTTCACAAATCCTCCCCACCCTCCCAACGTCATCCTTTTCGTAGAGAAGCAACGAGATCTGTGCAACACAGACAGAAACACAGATACTAGGCTAAGAGACAGGGCAACAAGAGTGTACAACTCTTTCCCTGCAAACACATAAATTGTAATCACAGTAATCACTAACACACAGAGAAGCATACGCACACACACACATAAACACCCACCACATCACCACACGACCAAGATTTACTCAAAGTGAGAGCAACGTAATCTATAGAACGCCACGGTAAGAAATCTGCACCGTGAATCCCCAGGAAAATCCAGGGGATTAATACGTGGTTAAATTGCACTACTACATCAGGGGGCGTGACACTCCTGACGCAGGAGGACTCCGCCAGGCAAATAAAGGTTCGCTCCACACCACTAAAGTAAACATTTACTACATTATTCTTCGTGGGATGTACTGTGGAGTGCAATCATAAATATATATATATATATATATATATATATATATATATATATATATATATATATATATATATATATATATATATATATATATATGGAGATAAATCACAAAAACACATGATTCAGGAGTATGGTGGTAGCCATATGGAATTTGAAACATGGGGATCCGAGCGCTTTTGTACGTGTTCACTTCAACAGGGACACGTGGGAAGGTATGGCACGTGACCTCATCGGGTGAGGGTCAAGCGAAGGTCAGGCAAGACACATACCACCCAAAGCATGAATCCTGTCACAAATACGTATATGTTGACAGTTCTTTTGATAATTATGAAAGGATCTAATTCATAGATGCCAAGATTGATTAGATTATCATGAAAACTGTGTTTAATAATGTTGGATTCTATGATATTTCTATCAACAGTTCAGTGACAGGATATGATCATGTGAGATGTTCCAGTTTACATGGCGGCTGAAATCTCACATATGCAGGATTCTTGTCCAAAACGACCAATGTACTAATACTGCTTTATTCTTAAATTCAGCTCTTTTTCCACTTTGGCCCAAGTGAATTTTACTGCACCGATTTCATGGTATCTGGTAAACACAACCCTATGAATTTCCAGGCGAATTTTTTGTGAACAAGTTTGTCACTGCGTTGCTGTTCTTAAACGCAATATTGATATCATATTCCTTAAGGAAGGGGGAAACCGAACTGGAGATGGGAAGATGGAGTAAATAAAGTTTGAGTGCTGTGGGTCTAACATGCAGGAGGGTATGGCATGCATGGGATAGAGTGAATTGGACCAATGTGGTATGCTGGGGGCGACGTGCTATCATTGGACAGAACCATGGCATATGAGAATGGTTGTGAGCGAATGAGGCCATTTTTGTTCATTAGTTTCTGACGGTACCTCACTAACGCGGGAAACGGAGAACAAGTATATATATATATATATATATATATATATATATATATATATATATATATATATATATATATATATATATATATATATATATATGTAGGTTTGCGGCAGGGGTGTGTGATGTCTCCATGGTTGTTTAATTTGTTTATGGATGGGGTTGTTAGGGAGGTAAATGCAAGAGTTTTGGAAAGAGGGGTAAGTATGAAGTCTGTTGGGGATGAGAGAGCTTGGGAAGTGAGTCAGTTGTTGTTCGCTGATGATACAGCGCTGGTGGCTGATTCATGTGAGAAACTGCAGAAGCTGGTGAATGAGTTTGGTAAAGTGTGTGGAAGAAGAAAGTTAAGAGTAAATGTGAATAAGAGCAAGGTTATTAGGTACAGTAGGGTTGAGGGTCAAGTCAATTGGGTGGTGAGTTTGAATGGAGAAAAACTGGAGGAAGTGAAGTGTTTTAGATATCTGGGAGTGGATCTGGCAGCGGATGGAACCATGGAAGCGGAAGTGGATCATAGGGTGGGGGAGGGGGCGAAAATTCTGGGGGCCTTGAAGAATGTGTGGAAGTCGAGAACATTATCTCGGAAAGCAAAAATGGGTATGTTTGAAGGAATAGTGGTTCCAACAATGTTGTATGGTTGCGAGGCGTGGGCTATGGATAGAGTTGTGCGCAGGAGGATGGATGTGCTGGAAATGAGATGTTTGAGGACAATGTGTGGTGTGAGGTGGTTTGATCGAGTGAGTAACGTAAGGGTAAGAGAGATGTGTGGAAATAAAAAGAGCGTGGTTGAGAGAGCAGAAGAGGGTGTTTTGAAGTGGTTTGGGCACATGGAGAGGATGAGTGAGGAAAGATTGACCAAGAGGATATATGTGTCGGAGGTGGAGGGAGCAAGGAGAAGAGGGAGACCAAATTGGAGGTGGAAAGATGGAGTGAAAAAGATTTTGTGTGATCGGGGCCTGAACATGCAGGAGGGTGAAATGAGGGCAAGGAATAGAGTGAATTGGAGCGATGTGGTATACCGGGGTTGACGTGCTGTCAGTGGATTGAATCAAGGCATGTGAAGCGTCTGGGGTAAACCATGGAAAGCTGTGTAGGTATGTATATTTGCGTGTGTGGACGTATGTATATACATGTGTATGGGGGGGGGGTTGGGCCATTTCTTTCGTCTGTTTCCTTGCGCTACCTCGCAAACGCGGGAGACAGCGACAAAGTATGAAAAAAAAAAAAAAAAAAATATATATATATATATATATATATATATATATATATATATATATATATATATATATATATATATAAGAAAGAGAGAGAGAGAGAGAGTAAACCTTGTGCACTGGATTTAAACTAACATTTGCCCGCAAACCTCCCTCCAGTGCGAGTCAGGTGGGCTGGTGAGGTTAATTCCAGTGGTCTGATCCATGAAACTGGTGGCGGCCTGACAGTTTTTATTAGTTAAGTTTAATCCCCTTATTTACCGACCCACGTGCTATGACGTGGGCAGGGCATGGCAGGGAGGCGTTCGACACACCTGAGTATGTGGAGTGATAGGGAAACATGAGGCAAGTTACTGAGGTGGGCTGACGGATCCAATGTATCAAGACATGGATATGAGGACAATATAGGACGGGTCAACAACCAGATCATTATATATATATATATATATATATATATATATATATATATATATATATATATATATATATATATATATATATATATATATATATATATATGGAGGGTTGAATAATACAGAGGTTGGCTTAGAGTTCCAGGTATTTAGTACTTGAGTACACATACGTTACAAGCCGGGTCAGAACTTGAGTGTATATCTGGGTAGTAGAGTAATGTATAAGTAAGTCTACAGAGGTGGGCTGAAGGCCCCATGTATGAGAGCTCCTAGTTACAGTGGTGGGTCTGAGGTCTTCATGCATTCCATACAATGACGAATGCACTAAAAGTTCGGTCAGCACAGGACAATCGCATGTTTACCAAATGGCGTCCTAGTTACGTCTGTTGTATATCAATTGACTGCTATATTTCTCTTTTGTGTCTTTCCTGATGATGTGATTATTACACGAAAGTGCACTTGGGAACTTATCGTGTTTCATTTTCCCCGTGGTCTCATAGGAATATCTTGATCACATGCAAAATTGTGATCCTTTCCAATATATATATATATATATATATATATATATATATATATATATATATATATATATATATATATATATATATATATATATAAATGTATGTATAAAACATGAGGCATGTTACATACGTGGGTTCAGGAACCCCATATATTCAGTAAACAGACGCATTTACGTGTTTTCATGACTCCAAATCGGGCTAGAGAGAGGCGGGCTCACCATCCACTGTCAACAGGGCCAGGAAAGGTCAATCTGGTGATCCAGTTATCTGGGCCCATATACGAGAAGATGACAGGGTCCTCTGGCCATTATCTTCGAGAAAATGGTCGGGTTCCAGTCTAGACGAGTCAACAGCCGAGGCGACGCTTGGCTGCCAGACTACCTGTGAGGGACCTCGAACACACGACCCTCCTCATTTTACCACCTGGCGCGGTCTTACATCACCGAGGTCACTTTGATCCAGTCTCCGCCGACATATCAGTAAGTAACGTATTCACTGACGCTACAGCAGCACATGATTCAGCCCGGGACTCTAAAGCAGCACATGATTCAGACTAGGACGCTTCAACAGCCTGTGATCTATCATAGATTTGAACATCATCACGTGATCCAACCTGGAACACTACCATAACATGTGATCCAATCCGACAGGCCAATCAACAAGACCGTTGCCCTCTTTCACGAAGGGTTCAAGCGTGGCACCATCCACTCCTGACGCTTTGACACACTTCACCTTAAGCAGGACTTTCAGTACTTCCCATCTTTTCACCCTCACATCTGTCATGGTTCTTTCGCTCTGCATCACCTCGTCCCGGACGTGCCACATCCTCCCTCCTGGTACCTGACACACTGAGCAGTCCTTACAGATACTTACTTCACCTCCTTTCCCTGTCAACACTCTCTTCTCCGCTCTCCTCATTTTCGCCTTTCTTTTCCTCTTCTTCTCTTAACCATATGCCTCCTGCACATCATTTTTTTGCCTTCTCTGAAGCTGTTCCATGTTCTCTTTTCTCCAGTCTTCCCATTTGCCCTCTTTCTCAAGCTCATGTAACCTTTTACTTGACTCCAGCCACTTGTTCCAGCAATCACTATTTCCATGCACTCTTTCTTGGCAAATTCCGTCCATACAACTCCCCTTCCTACGACACTAACAGTTCAGCTTCCTCATTCCACCATTCACTACGCTTCTCCTTACGTCAACACCCAATGTTCCGCATACCACACACTTCACCCACACGCTTAAGCACGTCCACTCTTCTGCCACTCTCATAGTTTTATTTATTCTAATCCTGTGCCAAGCACCTGATCCCGTCCCACTCTACGTAACGTCCCAGCATATCTTCTTTAGCGTCTCTGGCTACGTCCCGACCCTCCTAACACTGCGTCCTATTCCCGTCGAGCACCTGACCCCACCTTATTGCCTTTCGCAATTATTTTCTCGCTGTCCCTTTCATCAGACACCCCCTACCTATCCCTCGCCCCCAGTCTCGCTCGCCACCCCATCTTGTACCTCTCAACGCCCCATCCGACCAGGTCTCTTTTACTTAGCGTCTGTCGCACTCCATTTAACGCCTTTTAGCACTGGACACCTTTATCTCCGCCTCTCTCCTCGCTCATCGCCTGGCCCCCGCTTAGTATTCTTCTCCGTATATCGGCCCTACGTAGCGCCTCACCTCGCTCACTTGTTCCCTGCATCTTGCCCCTTTCATTAGCCTCCAGCACCCCGCCCCACCCAAACGCCCCACTCTACAGAGCACTTTCTACCACTCGACGTCTTTCAGCACTTCATCCCACCCAGTATCCCAGAATCACCATTCAAGTTAATCATCCTCCTCCTTCCCTCTCCTCCCAGTCAATACCTTGCACCTTCACCTACAGTTAAGGTGCATTTTGAATACGGCAAAGGAGTCTCCCATGTCAACCGTATTGCTAAACTGTACGACCGAATCACACAATGTGGGAAACAAACGAAAAACGTGTAAGAGCTACTGCCTGGAAGGGGATCAGCGAGGATATACGCAAAAACAGAAGCAAAGCTGACTTAATCTTGGCTCCGATGAGGAAGCATTTCATATAACAGGAAGATATGAATGCGCAGTCATTAACGTGTGTGAATTTTGCTCAAAGTAAAGAACGAAATGATTTTCCTCATGAGTTTCCTAATCTAACGGTATTTCGTTACCACTTACGTTTATAACCGACCGTCAAGGATACCGTCCAAGAAAGACACTCGAGCGTAGCATGAATGCGAGGCACTTGATGTGAAGATTATGAAAACAGAAATAATGATCGTAAAGAGAAGACTGTGGTAGATTTTTTGGGAGAAACTGAAGGTGGGTTCGGCTCGATAATGTACAGCAATACAGACGTCTAGGACGTGTTTTAAGGAGTCCCCAGCCTCTACCGGCCAACATGGACGCACCAAAGTAAACTATAAAAAATTCTTTATGAATCTGCTGATATGTTTCACTCTTCTGTCATGAATCACATGGTTGCGCGTTGGTCCCTCTCAACACCCCTGTTCGTTTGAGGCATTTCCCTACAACACACACACACACACACACACACACACACACACACACACACACACACACACACACACACACTTATCCAAGAAGCGACCCTGTGGGTAGTAGGTTGTGGACAGCAGGCTCCCAGGGAAATACTATCCTCCTGACTTGGGAGTGTTGAATCGGTGCCTACACAGACCATCTCACATCCTCCGTGTAATGGTTTCTGGGGTCTTGCTGTCTCGTTAAAACCTAAACACTAGGCTTCTCTCATCTCCCTATATGAACCATACACCCATCCTTATCATCTCTACTTCCTATCTTCACATCATTTCCCCTCCCCTCACTCTTCTTATAACAAACCTTTAGATACGATCATTGTAAAACTGAACGTGTGTGTGTGTGTGTGTGTGTGTGTGTGTGTGTGTGTGTGTGTGTGTGTGACACCTTGTTTATGGCATGGGGTGCAGAGAATCTCCAAAGTCCAGCCTGTCTCCGCTGCCAATGAGAGGGAGGACTCAGGGAGCACCAGTGCCAGCCCCTTCCAAGACCCTTTCTCTCTGTAACAGACCTGAGACTGTGTCCATTTTACAACAGTCGCAATCCATCAACTAACCCGTCTTCTGCTGAGTACCATCTACCTCTCCCTCGTAATGATATATCTCCCTCCTCTCACACATCCAAACGTCTGACGTTGTTTCGAGAAAATCCAGTTCAGTAAACCAAGTCTTGATATGTGGAAGGCATGCCTGATGCATCTCGCCTCAGTCCATGATCTTGCTCTACGTAGTCTGCATAAAAGTGGACTGATGACGATGTGCACCTACCACCAGGGCAATTATGATTGGTGATCATTTCTGTGCTTTCCCTCACCAGGGAGTTCGTGATGGGCGATCATAGTTTTGCTACGGGAGGTGTATGTTTAGTGATACCATTTCCTCATACTACTGGGATCGATGACCTGTTATCTAAGGGCGAGAAGATACTAGTTAAAAACCCATACTGTATACACATAGGAGACAGCCTCTCTACAAGTGAGACGTGGGAGGTGGTGGGTGGATGGAAATGAAATTCTCCCAGTATGTAAAAGTTTCACGCTACGACGCTTGAGACTGTCAGAGCTGGCGGTCCAGCTTGAGGGTAACCAAGGCCTGAAAAGCAAGCTGAGGTCACACTACACTTGCACGATGGGGGCCGTCGCTGAGGACCAGCCCCTGCACCTGCTGAGGGACGCGTACTGGTACATGTCCTGTCAACACTGCCCGAGGTAAAGTATTAAATCCCCGTCGACCAATTCACTCGCCTGCCATATTTCCGGGACCGTGAGGTGAATGGCTGAGGCGGTGGTGTCTGGTTGGTCCTTATGGCGGCCATGACAGGACTTGGGGGAGGAAGGAGGGGGTGTCCCACGCCAAATTCTCCTCCCAGATGACACTAACTCGCCAGTACCCAACCCAGAAGGACACTGGTCACTTGTCCGTGCACAGCCAGTGGTCTGCTGGGTACAGAGTGGTCTACAGGGCACAGCTAACGGTTTGCTGGGTATAGTCAGTGGTCTGCTGGGTACAGACACTGGTCTGCTGGGTATAGACACTGGTCTGCTGGGTACAGACACTGGTCTACTGGGTATAGACACTGGTCTGTTCTCAGTTAATACGTTTCTATATGTCAACCGACGTGTTGAGCAGCCCGGTCCTTTCAGGCGTCATACACACACACACACACACACACACACACACACACACACACACACGGGATGAAAGGCACAGCACCTTAACCCCCGACAGACGACCCCAGCCGGCCCCTCGCCGGCCCTACGGTCATGGAACACCAAGCACCTGGTGCCGTACAACAGCACTGGGCTCGGGAGACCCGAGGTCACTGGCTCACACGTGAGTAGGATCCCACGATGGATGAACGACACCTGCGGTGGTATGAATCTCCCAGTGGGCTGACTGACTCCCACGGTGGGCTGACTGACTCCCACGATGGGCTGACTGACTCCCACGATGGGCTGACTGACTCCCATGGTGAGCTGACTGACTCCCATGGTGGCATGACTGACTCCTACTGACTCCCACGATGGGCTGACTGACTCCCATGGTGAGCTGACTGACTCCCATGGTGGCCTGACTGACTCCCACGACAGGCTGAATGACTCCCACGATATGCTGACTGACTCCCACGACAGGCTGAATGACTCCCACGATATGCTGACTGACTCCCATGGTGGGTTGCTCCCCAGTGGGCTGTCTCTCGCGGAGGTTCACTCTGACCCCCTGGGATGACTCCCCTGGTGGGAGATGAAAATGATATTATGTTTGTTTACATTCCGGCTAAGCCACGTGGTCTCTGACGTCACGTCCTGGATGTTGTACTGAGGATGAAAGTACACTTAGGTCGAAGTCAGGTTCCAGTGGTAACACTAGTAATGACGTCATGCACCACACATCACACCCAGAACCCATTCACTGTATCTGTATTTCATCCACAGTATCTGTCGTACAGGACCTGATCACTTAACGCCAACCATCTGTAGCATCTCCAGCTGCCTCCTCTCAACAGCGTTACTGTTCAAGAGTGATGGATGATGAAATCAAACCCACAGTGCTGCTCCTGTTCACTGTAATTACCGCATTCAGCAAATGACAGTAGCCTCGTCTGACCTTATGCGACCAAGACTTACCACTAAGGTCAAAGATCAACAGTTGGACATATTCGACCTTAACGAGAGAGGGCCAACTGGCACAGACGTGGTGACTGAATAAGTCAACTAGCTTGGCGGCCACGCCCACACACTTAAACGATTAACTCCATCGGCGTGGCCTACCCTCACTGCCTGAAATAACCCGGCTACGCTGAGGGTAGTCAGGCAAACAGTCCCTGGCTCAGACGCGCAAGTGCGCACACTAACGCCTGCACGTCTACTGTTATGATAATCTGACGCATTCCTCCTTCCTACCGGAGAGCTGAGCTATCACGTCGATTCCCTTGCGCTTATCACCGCGGAACCTCCGTCTCACCACACCTGATGCTCCTGCACCACCAGTAGCCTCCTGCCCTAAGCCGCAGTTCTCTGTCCTCCTCAATAAAGCATCGTCGTGTTCACCCGTGTATCTGTTCACCTTCAGCCGACCACCATTACAGATATTACACCACCTGAACACCTGATGAACCTCGGATGGTTCGGGAACCACAAGACTGCGTCACGTATGTGAGGGAGCATCGGGTCCCCACTTACTGATATGCATCGTATGGAAGTACTAGTGCCCGCTCTCTCTCTCTCTCTCTCTCTCTCTCTCTCTCTCTCTCTCTCTCTCTCTCTCTCTCTCTCTCTCTCTCTCTCTCTCTCTCCCAAGGAAGATTACGAGATGGAGGAGGGAAGGAAGGAGGGAGTAGAGAGAGGGAGGAAGGGAGGGAGAGAAGGAATGGCCCCCTAAAGACTGCGACAGTCCTCACCGTAGAGTTACGAGAGCCTAACGGAAGGAGCCATGGGGGAAGGGTGGAAAGGAAGGAGGTTCCTCGAACATGGAGCCATGAGGCAGTGGTCAAGGCGGCGGCCTCACCTCCTGAACACGAAGGTAAGACCCGACCCTTGACCTATGACCTGACCCTTGAGGGTCATTGCACCGACGCGCTCAAGGAGACCAGGCCAGACAAGGTGCCCTGAGTAATCACATCAAGAGACCACGAAGGCCCCTCTGCCAGAGAACTACAGGACCTCTTACCCACATACGGGAGACACAAGTGTGGCGCTCAGCGAAGAACCATCGAGGTCTTTGACATACGACTACAGTGAAACTACGACCCGGAGCACCACTTCCATGGTACCAGTAAGACGTCCTCATAGCCCCTCATGAGGCCCCATACGGTAGCTTTAAGGCGGCAGGATGGCACTAGTGGCCCAGTAGCAGCAGCAGCAGCAGCAGCAGCAGTAGGAGTGATGCCCTGAATCTGGTCCTCCTCCTCCTCCTCCTCTCGCTGCCAACACCACCACGATCGAACGCGTTTAAAGTTGTTGGGTTGATCATCGCTCAGGCCGGCCTGAGTAGCGAAGCCAGGCGTGGAGGGGGGATGTAGGGGCCCTGGTGTGTATGGGGGACAGGTGTAGTAAGACAGATGTTACAAAAGATGAATAGTGTGTGTGTGTGTGTGTGTGTGTGTGTGTGTGTGTGTGTGTGTGTGTGTGTGTGTGTGTGTGTGTGTGTGTGTGTGTGTGTGTGTGTGTGTGTGTGTGTGTGATAGAAAGGAGGACAATGGGATAGTGTCCACAGGTGTACTGGGCAAGTATAGTGTTGTGGTGCACCAGGAAGACGTCGTGGGCGGGTGTGTTGTGTAGGCGTTGGGTTTGAGTGCGCGGTGTGGGCGGAACGCCTTAGTCGTACATAGCTGGAGGAGGAGATAAGAGAGTGGCCACGGCAGGAGATGCAAGTGCTGGACTGAGGTGCTAAGATGCGGACGGGAGGGATTGACGAGGGGGGACTGATCCATCGTGAGACCATGCGTCAATAACCTGTAGCAGAGAGAGAGAGAGAGAGAGAGAGAGAGAGAGAGAGAGAGAGAGAGAGAGAGAGAGAGAGAGAGAGAGAGAGAGAGAGAGAGAGAGAGAGAGAGAGAGAGAGAGAGAGAGAGAGAGAGAGAGAGAGAGAGAGAGAGAGAGAGAGAGAGAGAGAGAGAGAGAGAGAGAGAGAGAGAGAGAGAGAGAGAGAGAGAGAGAGAGAGAGAGAGAGAGAGAGAGAGAGAGAGAGAGAGAGAGAGAGAGAGAGAGAGAGAGAGAGAGAGAGAGAGAGAGAGAGAGAGAGAGAGAGAGAGAGAGAGAGAGAGAGAGAGAGAGAGAGAGAGAGAGAGAGAGAGAGAGAGAGAGAGAGAGAGAGAGAGAGAGAGAGAGAGAGAGAGAGAGAGAGAGAGAGAGAGAGAGAGAGAGAGAGAGAGAGAGAGAGAGAGAGAGAGAGAGAGAGAGAGAGAGAGAGAGAGAGAGAGAGAGAGAGAGAGAGAGAGAGAGAGAGAGAGAGAGAGAGAGAGAGAGAGAGAGAGAGAGAGAGAGAGAGAGAGAGAGAGAGAGAGAGAGAGAGAGAGAGAGAGAGAGAGAGAGAGAGAGAGAGAGAGAGAGAGAGAGAGAGAGAGAGAGAGAGAGAGAGAGAGAGAGAGAGAGAGAGCAGGTGATTCGCGGATATCAATCAGTGACTGACAGATAGAGAGGGTGAAGTGCAATTATAAAGGCAATTCATGGGTAAGAGGGGCGACTAAGGACATGGGGAGGCCTTGTTGCCAGAAAAATGGGGAAGTATGACATGTGCGTAATTGGAGCAGGGGGGGGGGGGAGACAGAGGCTACAAGAAGCAGGTCGTGAAGAGTAGCGGACATCTGGTGCACCACAACACGAGGGACTCACAGACACGACCTGCAGTCACTGTAGGCCAAGTGGCCAGCGGGAGTGTTGGACGTGGAGTGGCCAGTGGTTACCAGGTAGAGGTGCTGGGAGTGGTCAGTGGTTACCAGGTGGACCAAATGGAGTGCATGGAAGGAGCAGCCATCAGGAGTGACTACGTACTCTGATGACAGGTGCTACCCAGGGTGGGTAACAAGAATGGGTGAGACCTTGGGGAAGCAGGAAGGGAGTCAGGTGCTACTCAAGACAAAGGGGAGTGGGAGAACACATGAGAGGGGTGGAGAGTTAGGGAGAATAACAATGAGACAGTGAATGGGAGACTGGGAGGTGAACACATGCAGTAGGTTAGAGGTGGGTGACACATCAAAGACTCAGGCAATGGGTTAGATGAGACGGATGAATGGATGCATGGAATGGGCCGGGAGAGGGGGATGAATGGATACGGGAGGTGCACTAAGGGAGGGGATTAATGGACACATGAAGTGGACTAAGGGAGGGGGATGACCGGCACGTGAAGTGAGCAAGGGGAGGAATACTCCTCATACTTAATATGCAGCTTCCACACTGACGACGATGAACGCTCACTCCCTGACTGCCCTGTACTCACCCCATAGAGACACACACAAAACATAACCTCACTTTATGACCCGTGGTCCCACCCGGTGGACTTGGCCGGTTTCCTGAGCGCTGCGGAAGCTCTATAGAGGGGACTCATGAGACAAGAAGTAGGTGTTACCAGACTCCGCCGACGCACAGTCTAGTCGAAGAACAGTTGACTGCAGAAAGAGTCAGTCCTTTTCCTAATACTGATCACAGCGCATCCTTGAAGCTGCAGAGTTCCCGTATAGGGAGTCCTGGAGTTATGTACTTGATATCAGGAATTATATCAAAGTTTCCATCAGTCTTCTGAATTTCATACGAGAGTGAAAGTGAAACACTCAGAACAAATTATCGAACATATTTAGTTCACATTACGTAAAATCATACGACTATGGAGTCAGTCTTTTGAGGATTTCCTCCATTCCAACCTCTGTACTACCACAAACAGCCTAGCAGAGACCCAGTGGTCAGTTGCTATCTAATATCTTCTTTATTTCCCCAGTGTTAACTTCCATATCTGAGGCTCATCATGAAAGTTGACTGTTATATGGGAGAGGGGAAGAAGTCTTGAAGGCAGCAGGTGTTCATACGTCATGCATCCAATCAGCCAAACTCATTACGACACCAACAAGCGGCGGGACACAGGCAGGAACCCCTGACCACGACTTTACGACCCGTGTGCATGACGCCACGGCCTCTGACATGATTCTTACGGGTCAGGACACAGGTCATATTATTTTATAACAAAGAGTTGTACCGTCGTACCCAAGTTGTAACATCAGTTAAAGGGGAAGTAACCTTACTTCAAGGGGATGGAACATCAGTTCAGAGGGTTGTAATATCAGTTCTAGGGGTTATAACATCATTTAAAGGGGTCATAACAACTGATTAAGTCGTTATAATATCATTCTATGGGTTATAACATCAATTAGGGATCATAACATCAGTTCAAAGAGTTACATCAGTTTAACGAGTTCTAACACTAGTTTAGGGACTATAACATCAGTTTAACGAGTTCTAACACTAGTTCAGGGGTTATAACATCATTCTCGAGGTTATAACATCGGTACCAAGGGTCATGGCATCAGTTTAAGGCGTGTGTTACGACCCGGGGTCTTGGCGCCATATAAAACAAACAGAGGTTTTGATTGCCGTCCAACATCAGTGAAGACGGCGGTAAGGGTAGAGGGTGGGTGCAATGGGGTCAGGAGGTTCCGGAGTTCAACAAGTCCTTCATTGGAGTGAGTGGGATACTTGAGCAGAACACACTTGAGGTGCGATTACACACACACACATAAATATATATATATATATATATATATATATATATATATATATATATATATATATATATATATATATATATAGGGGAGGGAGCGGGGGGCAGGAAATCCTCCCGTCTCTATTCTTTTTTTATTTTTCCAAAAGAAGGAACAGAGAAGGGGGCCAGGTGAGGATATTCCCCCAAAGGCCCAGTCCTCTGTTCTTAACGCTACCTCGCTAATGCGAGAAATGGCGAATAGTTTGAAAAAAAAAAAAAAAAAAATATATATATATATATATATATATATATATATATATATATATATATATATATATATATATATAAAGGAGGTTAATGATTATAGCACAGTGGGTGTTCAGGAACCACGACCAACAAAAAGTAGGAAACAGCAGCAGAAAAAAAAGTAATGGTTTGTCGAAGCTTTGGGAGTTTTTTTTTTTTCTTCTTCAGGATGAGTCAGTTGGAGGGTGAGGGAGGCGAGTCAGGGTAAGAGGCAGGACACAGGCAGGCTGCAACCTGACTATAAATACACAGAGCATAGTTCAGGGGTCAGTTATCTAGGCTGTGGTGAGGGTAGTTCAGGGCCTCTCACTCTTACTCTCTCTCTCTCTTTACAAAACACACAAACATATATATATATATATATATATATATATATATATATATATATATATATATATATATATATATATATATATATATCACTCTGTATTCTAAAAACCTATTTTCATATTTGGGGAGACCGTTGATATGATTTCTTAACCATCAAGGGAAGAAGCATTTGCTTTGTTACACCTTCGTTTAAAGAGCATTCAGAGTAAACAGCATCGAAAAGGAATCAAAAACCTTTGTAAGTACCATCCCTACACACCGTAAGATCTTACAATTTCATAATGTAGTTAACATATAGCAGGGAGAGTCATTAGTGCTATGAAACTTCTCTCGACGACTGAAACGTAGAAGGAATAACCCTCCACGGACACTCGACGTTGTGCTTCACGTCCACTGCGGACGAAACACTTCAGCCAACATCCGTTCGTGTGTTTCACTGGGAACCTGTGGTCGTAGTCGGTCGCTGACGAGACGCGGACAGGCAGGTGGTGGTGTGTGGAGCTGGTGGGGGAAGGAAGGGAGGTTAGCTCCAACACCATCCTGACATCGTCGATCCTCCTCGCTTTATAAGGATCGTCCTCAGCTAGTCAAGTTGTTGTCCGATCCTCTGTTGCTGGTGTTGGTCCACTCCCGGGTTGGCCACACCGCTGGGGACGCTGCTTCTATGAGACGGGGAACTACTGACGATGGTGACGACTCCCAAGCACCTTCACCACGTCATCACCAGTGGGCAGTTGGTATCTCTCCTGGTTTCATCTCCGGTCCTAGAGAGGCAGTTCAGTCTTTCCGATACTCTGTCTTCCTCCGTGATTGTCTTGGGCTGACGTCGAGGGGCATCAAGACATCAAGGGTCTGGTCGAGCAAGTAAGACACACGCTGGCATGTACCCTGGCTGACCTGATATCAGAATTCACATATCTGACAGCTCGTCCGTCTTCAGTAAACACATGTCCAAGTTCTTACATGCACCGTAGGACGATGATTGCTGTGCGTACTCTCAACGTATAAGGCAAGGATCTATATTTTGTACGGTCGTCAGAATCATCATTCGTGACACTCAAGTCTTCTACAGGAACGAGATCGGCGACTCCCTTGTTTACCTTGATAAGCAGTCAACGTCAGCAACACCAACATAGGAGAGAGCATACAGCTCCGCCGCTGTGTCCCGGGTGTGATACTGAGCCAATATGCACGTCTCAACTTGCTTTCACCTCCTCATTCCCTCTTGTGAGGAAGCCTTTAAATGGTTCCCTAAACAGCTGCCCTTCAGCTACACGTCCAGCCAACGCTGACCAGCCCATGGTTTGAGTCTACAGACACTTGTTAAATCTCTCTCCCCTGGTCTGGAAATAATACATTCAAACCTCTTCCACACTCTGGCCCTCTCACCGAGTTGCCTTACGGTGAACAAGGAACCAGTGGCTTCTCCTCTCTTTCTTCTCAGACATGAAACTGATTTTCCAAGATGTAGAGTTATCTAGCATTCTGCTTTTGTGAGGAGTCTTGTCGCCAGAGCCTCGGAACGCTTTCTCCCAGCGCGGCTCAGCGGGGATATACCGCAGCATTTGGTGCAGTCTCTCCCACCCGCCACAGTGGCACGACCCCCGGCTGCTGCCAATCCCCTCTCCTCGCCACAGTCCTCCCCGGGATATCCTCACGTCCACAGGATTCCTTCCCACCCACCTGCCCGGATCACCTCCCCGGCAAGTTTTTTTTTTTCCTGGAGATTACCCGCTTCACACTCACTTCCGCGACGCCTTAATGCCTCTTCTGCCGCCAGCCCCGGGTATGAGACTTGGGTATGGTGGCTCGTACTTCTCACGTATGATGCAGTCATGACGACAATTCCTCGATCGTGTAGCGCATCTTTGGGCTGTGTCAGAAAATGTCCTCTTACTGATGATGTGTGGTGGAGTGCCAGTAGGTCACCACGAGCTCCTCCCCTCCACACTCCTATAAAAATGTTTATCTACTTGTCCTTGACCGACAGATCTTGGCCATGCCGCCTCAAGAAATATCTACTCCCCTTATTTTTCCTGCATTTTTCCTGAAGCGACTCCGCTCTATATCTGATGTCTTCCACGTCTGTGTATGATTCTTCCTTTGCTGTATAGCCTTGTTATTCATATTACCACTATATACTTACAGTTCGCTGATTACAGTCTCAAACGCTCTCCAGTTTCAAGGCTACAAACTGTCTTCCTTGACACTTCAAATAAAATCCGGATGATGGATAAGTAAAAAAAAAAAGAAACATTGATACTTTCCTCGACAATAATTTCCTCGTTTTTTCTTGAATACCTTCCAATATGATCCTCCCTCTCCCCAGGAAGTCTTCCCTCTTATCCTTCCATGGTAGAGCCTCTCCAAACCACCTCTACCTGCTACCAACATCACCATCCTCCAGCTGGTCACCTCGTCGTAGACCAGCGGGTCCCCTGGCTTTCCAGCGTACCTCCAAATTAATCTGCGGTCTGCGTCCGGACAATAATCCTCACCTCCGTCATGATGACCAGCTCTCCTGACCTCATCGTCTGTACGTACCGCAAGATCTGCTCCGCTAGGTGTGCCACAGATCCCTACCGCACATACGATCTGGATAACATTTACGGAAAGTGTTGGAGTAGACGGGTCAAACTAGCACACGCGAGTCGACAGTCCTCAGTCCCTCGTCGTTCCTGTCAAGCTGTCTGCACAAGCGACCAACACGTCCAACTCCTCCAGTCACACATCCCCTCACCCCTTCCCTCCCTCTCTCTCTCTCTCCACAAACAGATCGTCAAACTTGGCAACTTGCAGGGCCGTGTTGGCTGCAAGCAGGCTGAAGAAGTCGTCCCCTTCATGGGAAAACGACGTGCTTACATGGACCAGAGACCCGGGCGATATTCGTCGCCCTGCAATGAAAGCCAGAGTTTATCAACAGATTTACTATTTATGATATGACTTGCTACATTCGCTGGAGGCTTCACTCTTCTTGTGTATATTATGTTTCAATCCTTCCCCACTTTTTCTGTCCCCACAGTGCGTCAGGAACAGCTCAGCATCTTGCTCAGAATGAACGGGTAATAAAACTGTTGTCCCTCCGAGGTTCGTCATGACCATGAAAACGGCGAGGCTCGTACCGTAAACGAGGTAGCCAGATGGTGCAATTATTTCCTGCAGTTTACCAGGTCTGAACTGCGGCCAACCATCCTCCCCCTACCCCTCAGTTCACAGGCTATGTATCCCTCCTTCCCTCCTCCTTCTATGACATCCTACACTACTCCTCTCACGATCCCTTCCTCCTCTGCTTCCTTACAACCTTCGGTCCTCTTTCCAATCACTTCTTTTAAACACTTCCCTTATGCCGTTCCTCCTCCTCCTCCCACATTA
This sequence comes from Panulirus ornatus, assembly GCF_036320965.1. NCBI lineage: Eukaryota > Metazoa > Arthropoda > Malacostraca > Decapoda > Palinuridae > Panulirus > Panulirus ornatus. The sequence continues at coordinate 23,882,132 of NC_092281.1, read as the reverse complement.
TAAGTTACTTGAACCCCTCTTTGTCCTTCACACTCTCTCCTCCCATACTCCACTCTCTCTCTCTCTCTCTCTCTCTCTCTCTCTCTCTCTCTCTCTCTCTCTCTCTCTCTCTCTCTCTCTCTCCCTACCAGTCCTACATCCTCCCTCTCTCTCTTCCCCTACCCGTTCCACACTCTCTCTTTCCTACTAACGAACCACATTCCCTCTCCCAATCCCATCTCCCCTCACCCACCACATTAACATGATGAACCTAAACTTTCAGCGGAGGAGCAATAATGACACGCTGATGGCCACGCTTAAACCGACCTGATAATGGCTACCACACACCCATCTCCCCACACACACACACACCCACTCCGCGTACAGTACCACTGGGTAATAACCCACCATCAGCTCCACAGTCCCCCAAGCAGCTTGGTAATATGAACACGTCCGCCACCACCAACTGCTACGCTTTATCCTCACGGGCGTTATTTGTCGAGGCCTCGGAGGACGGGAGACGTCTGTGGCTCTCACCTTCGTCGAGTTCAATAAATCCTTCAGCCTAGCCAACCATAACATAATGATCAACACATCCAACAACCTCGGGCAGGCAAGTCTCACTCTGCGGCCTGCAGACTCCCTCAGTGAGCGTCGTGAGGCTAGGTGCATCTGAGGCAGCCACCTCCGCCCTCCCAGTCCCTCACCGGTGGCGTCCACCCAGCTTCTCTGTGTAACTTTTAATGAAAAAAATTAAGTCGGAAAGAAAACGTCAGGAGCAGCATCGAATTCTCCAATTATCGATCCTACACTCTTTGTCAATCTGAGATACTTGGACTCCTATTCTCCTCCACAGATTTCATGCTTCAGAAACTTACATATGCCTCCCGCACCTGGTCTTCCATTCTATCAACATACGCAACAAGGGGTACAAGAGGAGATGTAGAAGCGGGCACGCAACATTATTTATATATATACTCCTCATTACACCGTCCGTTGTGGGGCACTCAACACAATGACCCTCTCGACTCTCTCCACCCCATCATCTGCTACTCATCCGACTGTTTGGGAATAAGTTACTATACCATTCTAGCCACCGTCACCTCCTGCCACATGAGACCCCACGTCCCTCAGTTGAAGTTCGGCACCACAACCGCATCGAGACCGACCGAGCTCGCACAGAACGCTATGAGAACAGCCTCCATGTTAACCACTGTGACTGTAGGCAATTAGGAGAGTGAATATTAACCTCCACTTTTGTATTAATGTACGAACTTTCACTATATTTCCCCTTATCACATCCCCAGTTAGTGTGGTCATGCTTCATTTGTGCATTTTTGACCTATAGGCGAAGCTCATTTAATAAATCGATTATACGTATCATCATTTTTACTATATTACGCACACACACACACACACACACACACACACACACACAGTCACCAGTATGCCGCTCTTATCTTAGAAAACTCTACGTTACCGCAGGCTATCCAACCTTCCAGCTCCGTATTTCATCACAATTTACCGGATGTCATCTCTCTATCCCTCTCCAGGTCTGCCTGCTGGTCTCTTCCAACCGGTGACCAGTGAAACGCCACTGTGCGCATTCCTTTTCCGTCCATTCTCTCCAGAGCCTTCAGGTGGCAACAGGTGGTGGCGATCAGGGCTTGGCTACCAGCTAGCGGGAGAGGGGAGGGGAGCAAGTGGGGTGGAGGCAGCACTTGAGAAGGGGTCCACCCAGCCCCCCCCCCCCCCACACACACACACACACACACACACACACACACACACCCAAGTGGTTCCCCTCGCAGTGGTTACTGGATCCTCTGCTTCACCAAAGGTATACAATTACTCAGTTTAAAACACGTGTTCAGCTGATCCCGTCACAAAAGTAATAAGGTGTGGCTATGAAGAGCGTTCTTCTGCTTACCCTGCTTCAAGACTGTTCCATCTATGAGACGAAACTATTATTTGAAAGGCTCATCTTGTGATGCACCCTTCTTGTGTCGGGCCCTTCTTGTATCGGACCCGTCTTGTATCGGACCCGTTTTGTGTCGGGCCCTTCTTGAGTTGGACCCATCTTGTGTTGGACCCGTCTTGAGTTGGACCCATCTTGTGTCGGACCCGTCTTGTGTTGAACCCGTCTTGTGTTGGGCCCATCTTATGTCGGACCCATCTTGTGTCGGACCCGTCTTGTGTTGGACCCATCTTGTATCGGACCCATCTTATGTCGGACCCATCTTGTGTTGGACCTGTCTTGTGTAGGACCCCTCATACTGGGAATCCAACAGGTGACGGACTGGAAGCTCTTCCATCTTGCAGACTTTAATACCCTCCAACATTCCTTCATAGACAGTTTAACCCTTGTACATAAGATGGCGAGGTACGAGTCACGGAAGACTGTCAAAACAGTACTGTTCAAAGTTCACAGTGAACAGTTTAAATGGTATATAGGCAACACTTCTCTGTCAATAATGTTAAAGAGGAGCAGTTTATGATTGACAGTTTTACAGTCACATTTCCTAGTTCATCTAGACTTTTGTATATGACGCTGTTCAGGTCTATTGTTTATCTACTGATTAGGTATTGTTTGGCTGCTGTTTGAAGCCGTGTGTTGTGGCTCCATACTTTCGGTGCACCGTTCCGTTGCTGGTGTTTATAGGTCAGCGCTGTGGATTTTTCGGTTATATGAAGTACGCAGGCGAAGCTGCAGTTCATGGAGTGAATCACGAGGTATATAATTCGAAGCTAAAGGTTACAATCTGAAGTTAAGGCCCACGAAATGGAGAGGCATAGTCTAAGTCATACAGTTATTGCACCATAAGAATCACCTTGCCAGAGTTGACCACCCCACTCCCTTCAAGAGCAGAACACATCATCATTCAGAACAAAGATTCTGTCAATCATGGAACTACAACAACGTTAACAATACCTACACACCGTTAACGTATACAGAACGAGCAGAGTTGTAAATGTAACCCCTTTCCTGATAGAGGAACGCCGTAAACATACACGAAACTAATGAAGTACAACGGGACCACATCACTAGATGCCTAGAAAAGGACTCAAGATACTAGCTACAGGTAAGATCGATGTGGTCAAGGGAGAGGGATATTCAAGTGTTATAATGGATGCTGAGGAGAGGGATAGTTATAGTCGAATGTGGTGAAATGCAGGTGTAGATGAGTGGGGTAAATGGTGGTTATGACCCAGTGTGGTCAGGTGTGGTCGCAAATGTTGGCTGGATGCAGGTGTGGTAAATACTGACTGCAGGCTGTACAAAAAAATGGTGGTTATTGACGAATTTAGTGAGTGGTACGTATAGGAACTGTGATAGACTGTGGTCGCACCTGAAAGTAGTTATGGTTGAGGGCGGTGAGTAGTATGGCTGCGGCTGAGGGTGGTGAGCAGTATGGCTGTGGTTGAGGGTGGTGAGTGGTACGGCTGTGGTTGAGGGTGGTGAGTGGTACGGCTGTGGTTGAGGGTGGTGAGTGGTACGGCTGTGGTTGAGGGTGGTGAGTGATACGGCTGTGGTTGAGGGCGGTGAGTGGTATGGCTGTGGCTGAGGGTGGTGAGTGGTATGGCTGTGGTTGAGGGTGGTGAGTGGTGCGGCTGTGGCTGAGGGTGGTGAGTGGTATGGCTGTGGTTGAGGGTGGTGAGTGGTATGGCTGTGGTTGGGGGCGGTGAGTAAGGAGGAAGGATGGCTGACCATCGTCTACAGTGAAACGCCCCAAGGAGCCTTGACACAGGCCCACACTGGCCGGCTGGTCACCATGGCAACCTCTCCACCCACCCCAACCCACCCTCCAAGGAGCTCTAACAAGAAAATTTCCGTATCTGTGACCCACACGTGAGGGTACTCTCCCCATCCCACCAACCACCAGCTCCCGTCCCCCCAGCCCTCTTCCCCAAAGCCATCCTTAAACCCCTTCCTGAACTCTTTCCCTCAACGCCCATCCCAACCTCATCCTCCCTCAACGTCCTCCTCAAACCATTCCATGAACGCCCTCCACAACCCATTCCTCAACGCCCTCCCACCAACACCAAAGCCCTCACCTCACATGTGTAAATGCCGCCAAAGTTTCAAGTAATCCTATTTTCTGGAATAGTTCCTGGAACATTACTCTTCACGTTTTGATTTGATGGACTGGTAATGATACACCTTGTCCTGCACACACCTTCAAAATTATATACTCATATACTCAACCTTGCCCCAACGTGTTACAGGACATAACCCACGACAACATTACTCATCAAGGTCTCATCACTATCTCTTAACCAGCAGTTTAGATAAGGCTTCCCTAGCAACTATCAATTAATCAAAAAGTTATAATCAGATGTTGACGGTGAAGAAGAGGAGCGGTGTTGAGTCCTCAGTACCACCAAAGACCCCCGTGGTTTGCATCCTCCCCAGTGAACCGAGGTCGAGACATTATATATCATCCATGTTCTTCTGGTGACATGAGCAACTCACCTGCTCCCCCTTCCCCCAGGCGACACGGTCTTCCTCGGGAACTGAAGACCGTACCAATCAGAGTGTGTGTGAAGTGACACCTACGTCAGCACTGCAGATGTTGCTGCAACCTCTTCCCACCTTCACCTGGCGTGGATTGCATTTCCTCCCGTCTGATCCTCTTCCTCGTCTTGTGCGACATCTGCGCCGGCCGTCCATCCGGTTCAAGACGAGTCCAGTCCTGCATTAAGTTCACCGTTCTCGGTATACGTGGACAGCAGCCGCTTGGGCCTTGGGTATGTATGGTCTCTGTAACTCTCTTGGAACGACCAAGGTCTGGACTGGAAAGTGTTAGCTGCCACCTGAACGCCCACCACACATGCCCTCTGGGGCTGACTGGCCTGCTAAGGACTATAGAAATCTTGAGGACCTGTAGAAGACATGCAACTCAACAGGGCCACGTGTGGCCACCCGTCACATTGCGCGTGTACCTCGTCTTGCAACACTACCAACCGTCCATATCTCACCATCACAGATCACTGGTAATTCTTGAGATACGAGATTAGAGTCGTGGTGCAAACTGCTCTGCCTAGATAATATAGATTCACATCAAAGATACGGAAGCACTTCCTGACACCTTCAAGCATGTTGGTATCCATGACCTCCTTCCGAGACTGATTAATTATCTACAGCCATCTGCCGTGTCAACAGCCGCGGTCATTACCCAGTCGCTGTCCGTTCAATTTTTAACGCTAAATAGGGATTACCAAAGTGGCCGGGCGGGGCTCTGGCCTCGACACGAAGCCTCTGAACATCACAATAACAATCCCATGAAAATACTTGTCGAGTTGTTTCATGCGAGTGAGAATTCTGGGTGGAATAATGAGCGCGTCTTCCTTCCAGATCCTTCGGCTGTGTTCCACCAAACCTTATGTTTTATTAATGTTTACTGATGAACCGTGAGAGAGGGATACGTACGTATACATGAGTAAGAACATCATCACGGAGGGATGCGTATGAATGAAAAACAACAGCAGTGTTATATCGAGTCAGGAAAAAGATTGTGAGCTGACAGTCGTGGTGTAGGATTATGGTCGGAAGGTGAGGAGTCTTGAGGCAAACGGAGGACCGCAACTGACGGTATAGAAACAGCGAGGGTTCCTCGAGTCAGCGTGTCACTGCAGAAAACATTACGTTTGCCGAACTCATCCTAGGCGGTGCCCGGGTACATGAGTGCGGCCAGAATCGGGTCACGAAGGGGATCACTGGGAGACAAAGATGGCGCTTCTGGAGCGGTCAAATCCTCTACATTGGATGGAGGGGTTTAAAGCGCGGGTACGCGACCGTTAGCCGGATGGCGAGGAGGGGAAGCGTCGTTGATTGGCGGAGATGCGCAGGAGGAGGAGGTTCCCTCATTTGGGTGGAAGCGTGTCATGAAGTGGCACTCGAACCCTCGCCTAGGAGCGCCGCAAAGGTTTTTGTGGCTCTTCCCTACCTGTGTGTCATCCCAGTGGTGGCACAGCTTAAAGGGTCTTGCTGTGTTCATCCCCAGCAAAGACTATCCCCTGTACCAAGACTCACGTCCCATGCTCTCGTCAACGTAGTTAAATCAAAGCATTAACGAAAAAACTCGACGCGGAGACAAAAAAAAAAAAAAAAAAATAAAGGTCAGTTCTTGTTCATCGAAATTTAAATTGGTATTGGAATGTTGTACTGACATTTCGCAATAGGGATTAGGTATTCACAATACAGATTTTCCTCGCCGAATATGTAATTCCTGGGTACACTCTGTTTAAAAGCGATAGGGAGAATAAAGGAGGCGGTGATGCGTTGCTTTTCGTTAAATCTTATCTTCATCCCGTTATTGAAAATGTTGAAGCTGTTGATATAAATTGATTTCCATTTTTGTTGAAATTCAAGATAAACATCGCAAAAAAATAACAGTAAGAATAATTTATGGGTCCTCCCAGCACAGACACCAGAGGTGGACGAAGGACTTTATTGTATCAATTATCAAAAATTTGTGACGAACAAGATTCGACCACAACGGGAGACTTTAACATACCGGTATCTAAAGTGGGGAGAATCCCCCTCCAGTAGCACGGGGCGTGGGCTCTACCTAAACCTGCTTGGTACGGCCCTGACACAATCAGATGAGAAACCTACACGTGATGAAACATATTAGATCTAGTTTTAGCATCAAATGAGGACCTCGTGTATAATGCTGAGGTGAGAGAAAAGACTGGTACAAAGAGATCACCGACAAACCACTGTTGAGGCAACTTTCAACGTTGCCTGCAATGCTGGTCAACACGAAAGTCGCCAAAAAAATATACCCAGATTTTAGACTTGCAAAATTCAGTGGTCTTCCGCAATGCTCTTGAGTAGCAAACCGAATCCAGCTCCATTGCTAAGAGGGGTAAGCGTTCTACAAAATACAGAGATACAAGATAAAGATATATTGTCAACACTAAATGATATGAAATTAATAAAACAACAGACCAGGATGAGTTTCATCCGAAGCCACTAAAGGAAACGAAAATGAGATAGCTAAACCACTGGCTGCCCTTTTCAAGAGGTCACTTGCGAAGGGAAATATTTCAAAGGGTAGGGAAAATGCCATAATAACACCGATACTCAAAGAAGGTAATAAATCACTGCCCGGGAATTATCGTCCAACAATCGTCTGTAGTTGGTAAACTAATGGAAACCATTATTTGGGATACGACTGTAAACCTTTAAAGGACCACTGAATAGTAAACAGTTCTCAGTATTGTTTTCGACAAAATCTCTCATGTTTGACATATCCTCTTGATTCCTTTTATGTAAGTATCAACATGTATGATGAAAGTAAAGTAGATGATGTTATTATTTTGATTTCAGAAAAGCATTCAATAAAGTTCCATATCAAAGGACACTAACCAAAGTTAAGAGTTAAGTTACATGGTAGAGATGGGGTTGCAATTCGATGGTTAGGAAACTGATTGACCGGTCGTAAACAAAGAGTAATGATTAATGGTCAGGCCTCTGAATGGCTAGACGTAACAAGTGGTGTGCCACAGGGATTAGTCTCGGGACCTGTTCTCTTTCTCGTGTACATTAACGATATTGATAATGGGCTTCACAGTAACATCACTAAATTCGAGGATGATACTAAACTAGTAAATCTATACCAGAAAATGAACGCCTGCAGCTTCAGAGAGAAATTGAATTACTGTTCTAATGAGATTTAATACTGATAGGTGCAAGGTTTTACATATTGGTAGTAAAAATGAAATGGCTAGCTACAGTACGAGTTCTGTTGAGCCACAAGAGGTAAATGAGGAAGAGGACTTAGGTATAATAGTCTATAGTGACCCCAAAGCCAAGAAAGCTGTGCACAAAAGCAGTAAAAAGGGTGAGCGAATAATATTTTGGATTCAGAGGAAGGACTCTGGGATTTAACTATTGGGAAATTATCTTCACTCTTCAAAACTCACTGGTGCGTCCCCATCTTGAATACTGTGTTCAGTTTTGGTCACTCAACTTGAGTAAAGACAGAGAGAATGGAGAGAGCACAGAGGTGAGCTTCCAAATGATTCCCGGCCTGAGAAACAAATCCTATGGAAGAGTCGACTAAACGAATTAAATCTATTTATCTTGGAACAGAGGATTTCGAGCGGTGATCTAATACACGTATTCAAAATTATTAAAAGCTTCGATAATCTCGATCTAACGAGCTACTTAAAGACAGATTCGTCTGATTTTAGTTGTAGCACTAGATACAAACTTTTAGGCATACGTTTTACCTCGAATGAAGGCGAAGTACTTTCTCTTCAACCGGATTGTTACCACAGACACGTTTAAGCTTCAAATACACGACTGACATAATTTGCAGCTCCTTAGCTACAAGGTAAGTTAACGAGTCTTCCTCTCTGTATCCCTACCACATTAAATCACAACTTTCTGTTCTCCTCCTCTATCACAAACAGCCTCGTTAGGACCCACTGATCCGTCGCTGCTTGAATTCATTTGTATTTGGTTGTATAATACATCAAAAGGACAACCACTCCCACACTAATCTCCTCATACGAGAAATAAATCACTTTTCACAAGGCTTCGTCCCCACATGGGCTCGAACGTGGAAATACAGGGTGACACGACCTGAAAAATCATTCTTCTTTTTCCGCTACACGAAGAAGACGCAAGAAAAAAAATACCGCCTTATCAGTTCTGGTCACCTACACCTAATTACTGAAAGAGGTAGAGGAGAGGTCGAGGGGCTCTTGTGTCTACCGTGACTCATGGCTACTGCCTTAGCATCGTTGCTCAGGGGCGTGAGCAACACGCCACAGGAATCATGCTATCAGTTTTTCTTTTTCTGTTCGCAAGTACTTCTAAACTACTACCAACGACAGTAGCACAATATATACATATATACATATATATATATATATATATATATATATATATATATATATATATATATATATATATATATATATAATTGCAGCATGAGATCACATTCCGAAATTATCATTATAAGGTCCAATTTCGACGTAGCTTCCAGTTCTGAATACGTTCAGAGTTACGTACATGAAGACGATGGTGACCCAAAGACTCCCAGGTCACAGGTGGGGAAGGTCATAATGACTGGGGAATCCGCAGGTCACAGGTCACACCTTCGAAGAAGCAGCGTCCCCCCCCCCCCCCCCCCCCCCCCCCCACCCATCACCTTCAGGAGTAAAGAGGAGAAATCTATCTTTCACTTCACAGGCGCCGATAAGGTCTATCTGAAAACAATGAAAGGAAAAAAAGAGAGATAGTTAAGTCCCTGATTGCTCTTTTCTTCAAAGACTCACTTGCTGCGGGGGAAGTTGCAGAGGACTGACTTGTCAGTCACGAGAAGGTAACAAATTCCTCTCGAGAAATGATCGTCTTGACGTCTCTGTAGTTTACAGATATTTGTCTGTGAATCATCTGTATTCCCCTCTCACTACACTGACCTTACAGTTTCTGATCTCTTCCACTATCACAAACAGCCTCGTTAGGACCCAGTAGTCTGTTACTTTTTAAAAACCTTTCCATTTATCATCTGTTTGCACGACGCTACCCGGGATTTATCAGAAAATGCCTCTGGTCCTGATTCTGCACAACAGAACAAAACAGACATCTATCTTCAATCAAAATCATTATTTACGAGTATAATGATCACATCTTCCAGACAAGTTAGTTAGCATCTCTCTTCGTTGCATCAATAATAATGATTTTGTAACGCCGCATCGAACTCGAAGTGAAACTCCTTCAGATTTAATGTTATATCCGAACTCGAAGTGAAACTCCTTCAGATTTAATGTTATATCCGAACTCGAAGTGAAACTCCTTCAGATTTAATGTTATATCCGAACTCGAAGTGAAACTCCTTCAGATTTAGTGTTATATCCTTATCCATTCCTATTTCTGTTTTCCTTCGAAACCTCTCTTGTTTCTATGGCGTTTGACTCCTTCCATCTTCCCCAAGTATCTAGGATTAACGACCAGTTGTAGAAGACTTTGGAGATAACCTCCGTTTCATCTCCCCGCTCCCTCCCCCCTTCGGGACGATTGAAACGCTCCTGATAGGTATTCCCTGGCCATTTCCCCTAGTCTTTCATTCACTTAGATTCATTTACCGTGAAGCCGGAGCGAACCCAGTACCAGCGGTACCTACTCGGTCAATTTCTGCACCACTTGGGTACAACGGTACGACCCTTAACGCACGACGCTAGGAATCATCAGCATTACGGTACGACCCTGGAACACGGCGCTACGACCTATGGGGCATGATGGCCTGATCTTTGACCTGGTCCTTAAGGGACTGGTCAAGGGTTAACCCATCATACCCAAGGGTCGCACCGTCGTGTGCAAGGGTCATACCGTATGTTCAAGGGTCGTACCGTCGTGCTCGAGAGTGTGAAGAACCCGTAATTTTTTTGCAACAAGCCAAGTATGAGAGAGGCTCGTGCTGCTGTCCACATACTAGGTCATAAGGCTTTATATGCACCTTATGGTTCATCACACTACACACATCCACTTAATGGATCACACTCACCCTGTGGCTCACACTACCCTACACTCACTAGTGGCTTAACCTGCCTAAAACTCACCACTGCTTCACACTCTCCTTGTAGATCACATTGACCCACACTCTCCCTGTGGCTCACACTGCCTCACACTCTACTTGTAGCTTACACTGACCCACACTCTCCCTGTGGCTCACACACTACAATATCCTTTCCGTTTCCTCCCTAAACAGAATGAGGCGGACCGGTAAACAATTCACCCGCCGAGGGGAAGGGTTTCATCAGTCTGATTTACTGTTTCATGGGCAGTGACGCAGACTCGCACATATACATACCTGTCATTATCATTTCTGTATCTAAAAGATGGTACAGAAGGAGCGAAGCAAGGAATGCTCATCCTCCTCGTGAGGTCCTGGCTGGGGCGACTTTGAATGTGAATGCATGAAACCAGGATGAGGAGAAGGGAGAGACAGGCATTACGTCAGGGGAGATGAACCTGGATGTTGTGGCTCTGAGTGGAACTAAGCTAAAGAGGGAAGGGGAAGAGTGGTTTGCGGAAAATGCACCAAGGGCAAAGTCTGGGTTTAGTGTGCAAGTTAGAACAAAGGAAGGGTGGGCACTTCTCCCTTAAGTTGTGGGAGTGTATGCAGAGGTAAGACCCCAGACTGATATGAGTGGAAATGAAAGTGAATGACGGAAGGTGGCCGACTGTCAGTGTCTATGCGCCTGGTAGCGATAGAAGTGGGGAAGAAAAGCGAGTGTTTTGGATGGAGCCGAGTGAGTGAGCGTGTCAGCAATTTTGATGTGATGGATCGAACGACAGTGAAAGGTGACTGGAATACAAGAACAGAGGTAATGTGGCAGGTGAAGGTATAGTTCGGGGGATGTCCAGGGTGTGTGTACCATATGATCTGTGATCCAACACAGGTACTGTGTATGTTGAGGGGCGTTATACCGTCTGAGTTGTAAGCCAGCAGTGGCAAGAAGAGCCAAGATTGCCTACCCTCCCTCCCTCCCTACATCTACTTCCCTTAGTCTCCATCTTGATCTGCCCAGTCGTCTCTCAACAATTTTACTGTATATAATCCCATCTCCACCTCCCCCCCCCCCCCCCCTCTCTCTCTCTCTCTCTCTCTCTCTCTCTCTCTCTCTCTCTAGGCTGTAAGTAGCCACCGGCCAGGGAGGTATATCACTACCCACACGGATATCGAGAGTGTTAGTGGCGGCTGTGCAGTGGGCTAGCACTTAGTGGCTGTCAAGCATCACTCCTCTCTCCCAGGTTGCTATATTTTCTTCCTGCCTCACCTACACGTGGGGCTGCTGGCGTTCACTCTACAAACATACAATCTCTCCATCTCACACATAACACTTGACAACACGTAATTCACACTACCTTGGTCTTCGTAACTTTAGATTTTCCTGTCGTAAGCGCTACGCATTAGACTGTCATTCGACAAAAACGCGTTGTAAGTACGCGCAAGCAAAAACAAGAGTACTCTTTCTTCACATTCTGTTTATCATCTCCTCCTCCTCCTCCTCCTCTCCATCATTCTTTCGCTTCTTCCTCCTGACGCTCCTTCCCGACTCCTCCACCTCTGCCTATATCACCTTTAAGCACCTCCATTGTGGTCTGTTCCTCATGTCTGTGTCTCTGCTTTATTCTCTGTGACCCAGTTCGCCTCTCGCTTAACATTCCCCTCGGGTCCTGCCTGCACCTCCCGCATGTGTCTCCGCCTGGCCTTACGCCCAGCGGCGGGGGTGCAGGGGGAGGAGGAGGAGGAGGAGGAGGAGGAGGAGGAGGAGGAGGAGGAGGAGGAGGAGGAGGAGGCGATGATCGCGGAGGACGACGAGAAAAATGGGGAGAGAGGAAGCAACAGCGAGAACAACACCACCACCACAACAACAACAGCAACAGCAGTAACAACATCATAGCATCAACACCACCACCACCACCACAACCACAGGCACCAGCAACACTACCACCAACAGCAACATCACCACCAACAGTAACACCACCAGCAACATCACCACCAACAGTAACACCACCAGCAACATCACCACCAACAGTAACACCAACAGCAACATCACCACAAACAGTAACACCACCAGCAACATCACCACCAACAGTAACACCACCAGCAACATCACCACCAACAGTAACACCAACAGCAACATCACCACCAACAGTAACACCACCAGCAACATCACCACCAACAGTAACACCACCAGCAGGAGCACCACCACCACCACCAACAGTAACACCACCAGCAGGAGCACCACCACCACCACCAACAGTAACACCACCAAAAGCAGCACCACCCCCAACAGTACCGAGTCAGGAAGAAAACGGGAAAATACGTCGACACAGAAGACAAGGGTGAGGAAAAACGCAGGGGTTGGGGGTATGAGGAAGGACTCCCGTGGTAAAGACCAGTGCATCCATGACGGAATAAACCTCAGCCATGGCGGCGGCCAGGGGGTCCCTGAGGCAGAAAGGAACCAGCAGCAGCAGCTCACTAAAGCTGAGACAACACGTACGTACGCCAGCCTTCCTGCCCGCTAGCCATGTGCACGCAGGAGCAACGACCTCTCAACCTGAGACCACACCAAGGCGTACTGAGTGACGTGTTGAACCTGGGGGTGACCTGACCCTTGATGACCCGGGGTTGACCTGACCCTTGATGACCCGGGGTGGACCTGACCCTTGATGACCCGGGGTTGACCTGACCCTTGATGACCCGGGGTGGACCTGACCCTTGATGACCCGGGGTGGACCTGACCACTGACCTCATGGGGTTGACATAACATTGCTATCTTAGGTTGGCTTCGTGGTACCCATGATAATGATAATAATAATAATAATATGACACTTAACATTCATACTCTCAAACCAAAGATATGATAAAATTCGTATATATATATATATATATATATATATATATATATATATATATATATATATATATATATATATATATATATATATATATATATATATATATTTTTATACTTTGTCGCTGTCTCCCGCGTTTGCGAGGTAGCGCAAGGAAACAGACGAAAGAAATGGCCCAACCCCCCCCCATACACATGTATATACATACGTCCACACACGCAAATATACATACCTACACAGCTTTCCATGGTTTACCCCAGACGCTTCACATGCCTTGATTCAATCCACTGACAACACGTCAACCCCGGTATACCACATCGCTCCAATTCACTCTATTCCTTGCCCTCCTTTCACCCTCCTGCATGTTCAGGCCCCGATCACACAAAATCTTTTTCACTCCATCTTTCCACCTCCAATTTGGTCTCCCTCTTCTCCTTGCTCCCTCCACCTCCGACACATATATCCTCTTGGTCAATCTTTCCTCACTCATCCTCTCCATGTGCCCAAACCACTTCAAAACACCCTCTTCTGCTCTCTCAACCACGCTCTTTTTATTTCCACACATCTCTCTTACCCTTACGTTACTCACTCGATCAAACCACCTCACACCACACATTGTCCTCAAACATCTCATTTCCAGCACATCCATCCTCCTGCGCACAACTCTATCCATAGCCCACGCCTCGCAACCATACAACATTGTTGGAACCACTATTCCTTCAAACATACCCATTTTTGCTTTCCGAGATAATGTTCTCGACTTCCACACATTCTTCAAGGCCCCCAGAATTTTCGCCCCCTCCCCCACCCTATGATCCACTTCCGCTTCCATGGTTCCATCCGCTGCCAGATCCACTCCCAGATATCTAAAACACTTCACTTCCTCCAGTTTTTCTCCATTCAAACTCACCTCCCAATTGACTTGACCCTCAACCCTACTGTACCTAATAACCTTGCTCTTATTCACATTTACTCTTAACTTTCTTCTTCCACACACTTTACCAAACTCAGTCACCAGCTTCTGCAGTTTCTCACATGGATCAGCCACCAGCGCTGTATCATCAGCGAACAACAATATATATATATATATATATATATATATATATATATATATATATATATATATATATATATATATATATATATATATGGTCAAAGGCTTAGGTTATTCACACTGAGCATCCTTACAAAACATTGGGTCACATCATATTACTAGAGACAGGATATAATTAACAGTTTCTTTCAATTGTTTTTCCTCGTGTTTGCTACGATCCTTACACACGATGTTACGAGCCTTGATTACCATGTTACGAGTCTTCAGCACGATGTTACGAGCCTTGAGTGCCATGTTACGAGCCTTGAGTGCCATGTTACGAGCCTTGAGTGCCATGTTACGAGCCTTGAGCACAAGGTTACGAGCCTTGAGTGCCATGTTACGAGCCTTGAGTATCATGCTACGAGCCTTGCGCACGATGGTTCAGCCACTGGTTACGACGGTATGACTCTCACGTAACAATGGAACGACCCTTTGGAAACGACGGTACAACTATAGGGTACGATGGTACGTCCGCCGGGTACGACAGCACGACCCGTGATGACATGACCTTGGGTACGGTGGTTCAGTCCTTAGGTAAGACTTTACGACCCTCAAGTACGAAGGTATGTCCCTTGAGCACGATGGTACGACCCTTGTGCACCACGGACCGATATTTGAGGACGACGTTACGACCCTTGAGGACGACGGTCCGACACTTGGGTACGACAGCCTGGCCTTTAATTTGACCCAGACCACCATTCTGGGGTGAAGTGCGAGCTGCCAGGCACAGAGTGTTGAGTCGGCCCTTTCCCAGTCTCTGCAGTGGACTTATACAAATGCAACCCACGGTTTTAGAATTGCTGGTCATCCACTGAAAAGGAATGGAGATTTACTCCCTCTCTATCGGTAAAGTGCACACACACACACACACACACACACACACACACAGAGTCAAAGTACTTGACCCATATAAGACTCAAGGTCGTGACCAAGTTACTGTATGTGTGCTGTAGAAGTGTGTAGGTACGTTTGAGACACCAATTGGAATACTACGAGAAAGTAAGCTCTATTTTAGACAGAAGAGAATGTTGAGTAAACTGTGCGTATCCAGACTATTAGAAAGCATTTGAAACTATTCCATACAGGAAGCTGGTAAAACAGCTCTGACCTGCGACTATCAAGGCCAGCTGAGGCCACCAAGACTGCCAAGGGTAGTGTGAGAGGGACAGGGTGAAGGAAGGGCGGGTACACGACAAGTGTGGAAGGGGCAATTATGAGAGGGTAGATTTGGAAGAGCAATGCGTATAACACGACTTCCGAAGCTTCTCTTTACCACAACTGGTAAGAGTGTGATAGACGGAGAGACGAGAGAGTAGACAGTAGACGGAACTGAACAAAACACTAGCGTGCTCAGGTTACAGCGCTTGTGAGACCCATCTCGTGGGTTACGTGAACCTGAGGTCATATCACTTAACCACCAAAGCAAGATAAATCCCCTGATAGCTCTGCTACGTGTGCTACAGATACTGATGAATATTTCGCGACAGCTGTGGATACTTGGTGGGTATCCCCAGCCGTGCGGCAGACGAAAAGATGATTATTACTTCACAATACAGGAGAGAGAGAGAGAGAGAGAGAGAGAGAGAGAGAGAGAGAGAGAGAGAGAGAGAGAGAGAGAGAGAGAGAGAGAGAGAGAGAGAGAGAGATTCCGTATACCTCTTTCCCGCACCGCAGCCACAGCTGTAAACTATGAGCGATGCGATAATAGACGTGTCTTTCTCAATACATCACAGGTTGTTAGTGCAGTAACACTCCCTCCCGGGGTACTGTCAGGAGGTGCCAGGTACGGGCCGGCTGATTTCCTGGGTGTTGGTTGAGTGGGGCGAGACGATCAGCGAGAGGGAAGTGCAGGTCTCCAGAGGTCTGGTACTGCCACCAAGACAGACATCCGTCCATGTTATCAGCAACATTAAGTATCGAGAGATAACTCGGACTATGGCCGGTGATCCACCATGGATATCACTCGGAGATAATGAGCGCCACTTCCCCCATCCTCCTGCCTAAGCAACAACCTGCTTTCCGTACATTATATGAATATGGGATTTTTAGCACAGCAGATGTGGGTCCTCCTGGGATACGATATGTGGCAGAGTGAGTGACAGAGTGTCGTCAGGATAGACAGAACCACTTGCTGTTAATGAGATTCTAAAAGAGGAAACAGAAGTGGACTCTGATAATGATATAATTACTGACTAAATGAGGTTGGATATTATGGATGAAGGTGTCCTTGCTAAGGTAAACAGTTGACGTGTTGAGAATTTACGAAATGTGGGAAGAAATGTTGCATTACTTTGAGTGTCTGTTTATGCTGGACTGCTTGGGGATGAATTGGACGATACTGTGGTAAAGATGGTAACAAGAGGGATGATAGATAGTCTCCTAAATATATCGATCAGTTAGAAAATATTGTCAATGGGATATTCATCGAGAAGAAGTTGGGAAAGAAAAGATGTCAGAGAAAACAGTGGAAGAATGAAGCAGCGTGAGATGTATTGGTAGACCTCACTCACGTTGAACCTTCACATTACCCCACATCAAGCAACGCGTGTGAGCTACCAGATCACCGTCGTCCGCTATCCTTGCCGACAAATACGCAGTGCAGGATCTCAAGCTGCAAAACCAGTGGGAGATTATATCTACCGGGAGGGGTGTTGGCGGGGTCAGCTACCGGCGCAACTCCAGACGGTGAGGGCAGTGTCGCAAGGTAGTGACAGAGAGGGTGCGGGAGTCTGGACTAGAGAGTCAAGTCAGGAACTTAAGGAAGAACACGTCGGGGTATTCACCTGCTGCACGAGATGATGGCCAGGGCTTAGAGGACAACACCAAGAAGAGGGAGGCTTCTGGGAAGGCCATGGGGTGGAGAGGTGACCTCATGCCTGATTCATTAACCGAGTGACTTCAGAATCACAAACTTGGAAACACTGTCAATTGCGATCACTGGACACAATGATACAGCTCTTAACCCGCTAATAAGACCGTCTTACCGTAAGATCGGGATCCATCTTGTGCGACGTCGTAACAGATGACATACAAGCGTTATACCATAATGAACACTGAGAGATTAACTGTTTCTTATACTAAATTCATATTGGAACAAAATATACCGAGTTCCCGCTGAAATCTATGCTGGAAATTAAAAGACTGATGCTTGTGAACATTTAACGGTGATATGATGATACATAATGGAAAATCAGCTGGAAAAGGACACCTTCTATCACCGACGTTTAAAATACTCTTCCAAAAGGTATAATTAAGAATTATACTCATTTTCTTCTGAATTATTTAAAGAGCTCCATTACTCGGAACACAGACGACAATGAATTTCCTTCCAGTTTTCCATGGTGGTGACAGAACAGAACCTGACAGAATCATAAAGCTGTTCGTAGATGCAATAGAATCAATGCTGACCAGAAAATGGCCGACCAGAGTGTGGCTGGGGGTGCGTGATGATGATTTGTCTCCAATGTGAGCAGTTGTATCAACCATCATGATGTGAATTTCCAGTTACGTGGTGATCCTGTAAATGATGTACAATCGCGTATCCAAAGATGGTTTCCATAAGTCGGCCAACCGACTGATAAAATCTGGGCAGACTTTTTCTTTTCTCTAGTATCGGTATCATACATCACTCTGCCAACCCAGGGAACCTTTTTCTGCTGCAGGTGACTCGATGAACAGAGCAGAGACTTTTAGCTTCCTTTCATTACCCAGCGCCTCGTGTCGGTCATGTACCTGGTGTGGTGGGGTGTTCTGGGGAGAGGGTGGGAGGGAGGGAACGTTGCGCCTTGTGTCGGTCCTGTACCTGGTGTGGTGGGGTGTTCTGGGGCGAGGGAGGGAGGGTAGGGTGCGCCTTGTGCCAGTCCTGTACAAGGTATGTTGCGATGTTCTGGGGCGAGGGAGGGAGGGTGGGTTGTTGGGGATGGTAGCCATAACAGACCGTTGCTCTGACGACAGTCAACGGAGCACACGACCTACTTGAAGCACAACACGAAAATTATCATGGTAAAAAGTAAAGTAGAGAACCGGGAGGATATGATAAACGGTACGACCCTTTATGAACGGTAGTAAGGGTTAGAGATCATCCCCATCATGGCCAAGGGTCGTAATGTACCCGAGGGTCGTACTCTCGTGTTCAAGGGTCGTCCTGTCATGCTCAAGGGTCGTGTCGCCGTGTTCAAGAGCTCTATGCAGACCATACCTGTCCTTACCAAGATTATATGGTCAAAATACCCAGTAGAAGTTGGCATCTGTCTCGTATATGTAACATGACTTGTCATTCATACCAAACTGATCTACTTATCTATCGTAACCCATAGGACCTCTGTTTGAAAGGGTCCTGGTGTTCCTCCCGGAACATTTTCACTGGGAGTTCCTGCACCCCCCAGGGCTGCGCTACACACAGTATCAGGGGCAGGATGGCCTCCCTTTGAAGGGAGTTCTTTGACAAGCAAGCTTTCGTCGGTGTGAAGGAATGTTTTCTATAAAAATACAGCCCCTGAACACGACGGTACAACCACTGGGCAAGATGGTGCAGTCCTTGAGCATGATGGTACAATCAGCGATCATTACGGTACAATGCTCGAGCACGATGGTGCAACCCTGTATGATGGTACTATCGTCTACCACTACGGTACAACCACTGAGCACAGTGGTACGGTACAGTCCTAGAACACTGTGGTACGTTAAACTTTAACATTCAGATATGCATATATGGACAGACAGACAGATAAACAGAGAGAGAGAGAGAGAGAGAGAGAGAGAGAGAGAGAGAGAGAGAGAGAGAGAGAGAGAGAGAGAGAGAGAGAGAGAGAGAATAAGACATAATTCTCGTTGGTAAAACTCAGACGATAGAGTGCGAGTCACATAATAACTCTCACATCCAACAAACTCCCATCCTCGAGGCAGGAGGCGCAGCACACACCGCGTGGGGTATCGGGGGGCGAGAAATCATCAACGGACCGACATCACACTCAAGAGATCCGTCTCAGGAAACGAAGAGGAAAAACTAAGACCATTCATGGGGCTGAGGAGACGGCTGGAACGAAACCAAAGCAAGAAATAAGTAAATGTAGGTTTACTGTAATGCAGGTCGAATGAGGACTCTCTACCCCTGGAAAATAAAAGGTGAGGATCGGCCAAATCAAGTGATATAGAACAATTTTTTTTTTCTTTTTTTTTTTTTTTGGGGGGGGGGTCTGCTCGTCAAAGACGTAATAAGGACGGAGATGTTAGGAAATAAAGATTATGGATAATAGTGAAAAAATATGCAGATCTTTGGAGCGAGCTTCCGTGGTATAGAGAGGTAGTGAATAGCGTCGCTATCAATCGCGGACGGACCCTCCAGGGTACAACCTAACGCACGGTAACTCACACAGGTCTTTTGTCCCTGATCACTAATTTCTTTGATCTCTGAGGGTAAACGAGGAAGAAAGCTACCCACGTACTACCACCACCTGTGCGTCGTGCGGGTCGACTGGCAAGGGCGAGGGAGTGGGGAGGCTGGAAAACCCTTCCGTGTTCTCATTTTCTAAAGACAGGAACTGATGGAGCCAAGTGAGAAGTTCGTCTCTTGGTAGGCTCAGGCTGAGGTGTCTGAATGTGCATGATTGTAAATAGGAAGAATAAAAAAAAGGAGAGGTTGGTGCTCATGTTTGATAAGAGAAACCTAAATGTTCAGGCTCTGAGTGAATGGAAGTATTAGAGTCTGAATATTCAAGAGGGTGAGAGGCGTGCACTGGATAGAATGAATTAGATCGAAGTGGTGGTATTAAGGTGTTCATAGTGCAGTCACTGGATTGAACCAGGGCATATGAAATGAAGATAAACCACCTGTGGGCCTTAGCTGTGGATGGCATGCTATGGTAACAGTACATTATATACGACGGCTAGACTGAACGTGTGCAAAAAAAAAGGTACTGTTTATATTTTCCTGACGCTACCTCATAAAGTATTAAGGAAACTGAAAAAAAAAAAATGTTTTATAACCCAGTACAATCGATCGCAAAAGAGGAAATGAAATCAGGTTAGAATAGAATTAAAAAAAATTGTTTGGTAAATAAAGAAAATTATCGCTGATTCTGGAATCTAAAACTAGTAAAGTCAAAACCTAAGATCAACATTTACACTTCTCGAATGTAAATCTCTATTCAGGGGAAACTATGAAACCAAGAGATGCCTGGTTTATGACGAAAAAGTCAAGGTTTCTGTAGACCTACTGTGATCTATCTACCCACAAGAGACACAATATTCAGAATGTACATTCATCTTACCATTCCCTAGCTATTATCTGATCTGATCTCCAGATTACTGGACTAGTTAGAAACAATTATTTGTAAAAACTACGAAAAGGAAATTGAGGAAGACTGAAACGAAAGAAAAGGGAGAGAAAAAGAACGTAGGAGGAGACCAACCAACTAGTGTGGGAAGTGGGCCAGAGGACACGTAAATTTTTAATTCATCAAGAAAAAAGGGAAGGAGAGACCGGAAAATGTTTGGATTAACTGACAGTTTACAACACTTTAGATGATTCATGTGTAAAGACCAGTGCTAAGTGCCCCTTCCAACAAAATATAAAAAATCATGAATATATGAATAATAATAATAATAATAATAATAATAATAATAATGATAATAATAATAATAATAATAATAATAATAATAATAATAATAATAAACAAATTTGGACTACGAGTGGTAAACATATATTGTGAAACACAGAACAAACTTGTCTGCATAACGATAAAAACTGTTTTTTGACCACAGGAGAAAATGAATCTTTCTTAAACTGCTGTGTACGTATAGGTTTATAAGTAATCCTGAGGGTGACCTGCAGGGGAACACGATACTGTCACTGGACGATGAAACGTCAGTAAATGTAGTCAAACAAGAAAGTCTCCAGCATTTGTTTCAGAATATTTTCTGAGACTCAAAAGTTTAATGTTAATGGCAAGATGTGTATTCTATACACATCTCCAGGAATATGACGATATATAAATAGATTATAACAGATAGGGAGGGCAAGCTCTCCTGTGTGTAGTCATTGTCAAGCCAATGAAATATTTGGTCATATATGTTTCATTTTTGTACCAGAATTTTTCTCGTTGTTAATTGGTTCGAAAAAGGTAATGAAGCATTTTTCTGTAGCATTGGCAGAGAACAATTCTTGAAACATTTATTTCATATTCAACAACTGGTCACAAAAGCAAGAAATATATATATATATATATATATATATATATATATATATATATATATATATATATATATATATATATATATATATATATATATTATCCCTGGGGATAGGGGAGAAAGAATACTTCCCACGTATTCCCTGCGTGTCGTATAAGGCGACTAAAAGGGAAGGGAGCGGGGGGCTGGAAATCCTCCCCTCTCATTTTTTTTTTAATTTTCCAAAAGAAGGAACAGAGAAGGGGGCCAGGTGAGGATATTCCCTCAAAGGCCCAGTCCTCTGTTCTTAACGCTACCTCGCTATCGCGGGAAATGGCGAATAGTATGAAAAAAAAAAAAAAAAAAAAAAAAAAAAAAAAAAATATATATATATATATATATATATATATATATATATATATATATATATATATATATATATATATATATATATATATTTGATAATACACGTATCTTGATTGTAGTGAATATCTACTTTTCACAGTTTTTTCGATTCAAGAGCAACATACATATGTTTCATTCATACAACGATCATACATGATTAGGGGCACGTGGTTCCTAGTGCCATTCATACACCGTTGATACATGATTAGTAATACATGATTCCTGGTGTCTTTCATATACTGGAATACATCCTTTTTTTAATGTACTAGATCGGTTTCCCGCTTTAGTGACAGCGTCAGGAACAGACGTTCACATCCAGTCTCTAGCTGTCATGTGTAATGCACCGAAACCACAGCTCCCTCTATCCACATTCAGGCCCCACAGACCTCTCCATGGTTTACCCCGGTCGCTTCACGTGCCCTAGTTCAGTTCAATGACATCACGTCCACCCCCGCATACCACATCGTTCCAATTCACTCTATCCCTTGCACGCCTTTCACCCTCCTGTATGTTCGGGCCCCGATCGCTCAAAATATCTTTCACTCCATCGTTCCATCTCCAGTTTAGTCTCCCCGTCCCCCTTGTCCCCTCCACTTCTGACACACATGTCCTGTTTGTGATGCAGGATTTGTTTTCATTATTCCTGATGCCAGTCATATAATGGTGATACAAAGTCCTGGTACAGTTCATATACTGGTAATGATTCCTAGCCACCATTCACATACAGATGATGCATGATTCCTGACGTCATTCATATCCTGGTCACACGTGATTCATGGTACAAATCACATACAGGTGATACATGATTCCCGCCACCATTCCCATACAACTGATGCATGATTCCCGCCACCATTCACATACAAGTGATACATGATTCCTGCCACCATTCCCATACAGGTGATACATGATTCCTGTTGTCATTCATAAACTAGTGATACATGATTCCCGGTACAAGTGATACACTAGGAATACATGATTCCTGCCGCCATTCACACACTAGCTATAAAGGGTTGCATCAATGTACTAGTGATACAAGGTACCTGTTGTTATTCTAATATCAGAAATGTAATTCCTAGTAGATAAGAACTCTTCTCTAACCAATGTGAAAGAAAAATACTTAATTTAATCCTTGATTACGTTAGTTACAGGTTCATCATTACCCGCTCCTGAAGATACTAGTTCAGGGTTAACAACTCCTGAAGGTGCTGGGTTCAGGGTTACCAACTCCTGAAGGTACAGGTTCAGGGTTACCAAATCGTGAAGGTGCTGGGTTCAGGGTTACCAACTCCTGAAGGTACAGGTTCAGGGTTACCAAATCGTGAAGGTGCTGGGTTCAGGGTTACCAACTCGTGAAGGTACAAGTTCAGGGTTACAAACTCGTGAAGGTACAAGTTCAGGGTTACCCTGAAGGTGTTGGGTTCAACGTTACCATCTCCTTAACACAAGTACCCAGGAATCACAGATAACTTTCAACATCCTGAGGTCGACGGTACGATCCGTAAATACGACAGTAAGATCCTTGAGCACAAATGTACGACCCTTGAGCGCGAAGGTAAGATCCTTGAGCACGAAGGTACGATCCTTGAGCACGAAGGTACGATCCTTGAGCACGAAGGTACGATCCTTGAGCACGAAGGTACGATCCTTGAGCACGAAGGTACGACCCTTATAACGAACTTCACCTAATACCTGGCCTCGCTGTCGACTCGTGTCCATGACTGTGCCGCTACAAGAGGTTGTACTGTAAGCTTACTCCAGACAGACAGCTCTTCAGTACACTAATTATTACACTGATAAATGCTCAGGGAGTTGCTGATAAGAGATAACGACCGACAAGGTTCGTGTTTGGGCCACGGTGGATGACGTCACGAGGTGCTCTGCATATTGCTGACCCCCCAAGATAGCTCTCCGTCCACCACCTCGTTCAGTGGCTAACAAGCAGTTTATCACCGCTTTGAACGCTTCAACCCGTTCATTACCAGAAGTGGGTACTACGTGCGCTATATATGGCTGCACGTGGAGCCACCTAGCGGCAGGTGCCTGACCAAAATAGACTCGGTTCACCGCTATGAATAGAAATACATATAATGTTCAAGATTTTTTTTTTATTTTCATCTTTGAATAAAAACGCTAATTACTGTCATTAAGCTGGCGAGCGGGACGGACGCACCCGTTACTGGACAGACGTGGGATTGCTGCCTACCCCCCCCCCCCCAACCCTTCTAGACCCACCCAACGTGGGAGTGTTGTCCTCCTTGAACCCACTCTGTGAGTGTTATTTCGTGATCGTCCTAAAAGCAAATCTTAACACCAAAAATTTCATATGTATATATATATATATATATATATATATATATATATATATATATATATATATATACTGATATCAAATTGACGCTGAGCAATTTTATAAAGGGAAATCCTCCTGGGAAGGTATTTAAACATACTGAACACAATCTTAGGTAGATATCAAAACCGGAATCACAAAAAGGCTGAAACTATCCTTCTCCAACGGTAACTGAGAACTAAGTGCATCACATAAAAAGTACACACGTAAATATCTGTACTTTCATAGATATGTACAGGGTTAATGTTGCAGATATAAAAGATACTTAAATCTACTTCAAAAACAATATACACAGCTGTTTACGACGTTCTCCTGCCCTATGGAGTCTGGAGGTTTGTTGATGCTCAGACATTCACCGTATCATATTTGAGACTGATTTTGAGTTTACCAGTGGTATACAGGGGAAGTAGTTGCCTATGCTAGTATCTGATGTTATCTACTCCATCTTGAAAACAATTAACCAGACGGTGCAACAAGATACACTGATGATGGGCCATTTCGAATGGTTCGTGGTTCGTAATTCGTAATGATATACCGCTGACGTCATGCCATGGCATTCGGCAGTAATACAAGCCCATGTTAGGAAATACAGATAACGCTATACAAGTGTTAAACCTTTGTAAATGTGCAACATAACAAGAGTCAAACAAAAATTGAATACCATTATGTTTATGTGCTTGAAACCGGATGTACTGAAGGTGGAAATTCCACAGCAAAAACGTGTCCTCTATAATCATTCCCGACCATTTCTCATCACGCTGTTTTTCTTTACACTAAGGTAATGCCTGCAACTCATGAAGAATTTTTTACAGTTCCTATAAATATCAAGAGTCCCTTTCATTATAGGTTTTATATATATACACAGACACACAGACACACACACACACACACACACACACACACACACACACATATATATATATATATATATATATATATATATATATATATATATATATATATATATATATATATATATATATATATATATCCGAATTCATTTTTGATTCTTTTCTTCATGAATGCAACCCAAAGATTGAAGAAAAGCAAGGATGGACTCGATCACGGTGCTGAAATTCACATCAGAAGGACAGAGGAACTCATGAATCCTGGGGGAAAGTAGGTAACATGCAAGACATATTTTGAGAGAGAGAGAGAGAGAGAGAGAGAGAGAGAGAGAGAGAGAGAGAGAGAGAGAGAGAGAGAGAGAGAGAGAGAGAGAGAGAGAGAGCCACACCCACCATGACTAACAGGGACTGATCTATATTCGAAACATAACATCCAACGAGCGAAATAATCGATCGACGAGCAAAGAAAATCCTCGGGAGGACTGAGAACAGGTCGCTGTATCGAGATATAATCAAAAAACACAGAACCAAAAAATCTTCAAGTAGGCAAAGTACACACGGAGGCCCGCCGACACCTCAGTAAATAGTTTGAAGTTTGTACGTAATATACCTCAGTGCAGAACAACACTGCACGATACAATACCAGCCTCAGCAAGGCTCAGCAAGACACTGGAAGAAGATACGTGCGTACGTCTGGTACAAGACATCAGTACATTTAATGGCACTGCGCACTACGCATCGCGATGAAATATTATAAAAATTATTATATTCAGACAACGAAAAAAAAAAAGTCCGTCAATGTAATCACAGGTTTTAAAACCCTACAGCAAGACGATCAATATAATCACATCATCCGGGGAACATTAGAAGCAAGCTGATGGTGGTGGTTGATTCCACGGTCCTGTGAGCCTTGAACAGATTACACACGAGTGGAGGACGAGGAGTTACTGGAACAGGTAACTCACTCCACACCAGCTGGAGAAATGCACGTGTAATGTGGTCACGAATCACTGCACACTTTTGCCTCAAGGTCAAGACACGATCCGCTTCGCTTGGTAGCGTTCCTATTCTGTCCCCAAACACACACACACACACACACACACACACACGGGGCGGTGCCTCACTCAGCAGTGCATCACAGCAACAAACACGAGCAATGGAATGACTACCACAACAGCTGTGTGAGTGGGATGACTACCACAACAGCTGTGTGAGTGGGATGACTACCACAACAGCTGTGTGAGTGGGATGACTACCACAACAGCTGTGTGAGTGGGATGACTACCACAACAGCTGTGTGAGTGGGATGACTACCACAACAGCTGTGTGAGTGGGATGACTACCACAACAGCTGTGTGAGTGGGATGACTACCACAACAGCTGTGTGAGTGGAATGACTACCACAACAGCTGTGTGAGTGGAATGACTACCACAACAGCTGTGTGAGTGGAATGACTACCACAACAGCTGTGTGAGTGGGAACACTGAGTGTGAATATATACGCTGAATGGTAAATTATGAGCTACAACATCCTCCAACTTAGTATAATGTGAACTTCATTAACCTCCAACTTAGTATAATCTGAACTTCATCTATCTCCAACTTAGCATAATTTGAACTTCATCTACCTCCAACTTAGTATAATCTGAACTTCCTCTACCTCCAACTTAGTATAATCTGAACTTCATCTACCTCCAACTTAGTATAATCTGAACTTCATCTACCTCCAACTTAGTATAATCTGAACTTCATCTACCTCCAACTTAGTATAATCTGAACTTCATTTACCTCCAACTTAGTATAATCTGAACTTCATCTACCTCCAACTTAGTATAATCTGAACTTCATTTACCTCCAACTTAGTATAATCTGAACTTCATCTACCTCCAACTTAGTATAATCTGAACTTCATCTACCTCCAACTTAGTATAATCTGAACTTCATTTACCTCCAACTTAGTATAATCTGAACTTCATCTATCTCCAACTTAGCATAATCTGAACTTCATCTACCTCCAACTTAGTATAATCTGAACTTCATCTACCTCCAACTTAGTATAATCTGAACTTCATCTGCCGCCAACTTAGTATAATCTGAACTTCATCTGCCTCCAACTTAGTATAATCTGAACTTCATCTACCTCCAACTTAGTATAATCTGAACTTCATCTGCCGCCAACTTAGTATAATCTGAACTTCATCTGCCTCCAACTTAGTTTAATCTGAACTTCATCTACCTCCAACTTAGTATAATCTGAACTTCATTTACCTCCAACTTAGTATAATCTGAACTTCATCTACCTCCAACTTAGTATAATCTGAACTTCATCTACCTCCAACTTAGTATAATCTGAACTTCATTTACCTCCAACTTAGTATAATCTGAACTTCATTTACCTCCAACTTAGTATAATCTGAACTTCATCTATCTCCAACTTAGCATAATCTGAACTTCATCTATCTCCAACTTAGTATAATCTGAACTTCATTTACCTCCAACTTAGTATAATCTGAACTTCATCTACCTCCAACTTAGTATAATCTGAACTTCATCTGCCGCCAACTTAGTATAATCTGAACTTCATCTGCCTCCAACTTAGTATAATCTGAACTTCATCTACCTCCAACTTAGTATAATCTGAACTTCATCCAACCTCAAAATCTGTACCAAATGAATCACTTTACAAGCATATGAATCACATGATAATTCATATGATACAGTTCACTCATACATAGATTACAGTCATCTAGTGTAATGAGCAGAAGTTACCGAGGCCAAATGTGATAAGATCTCTGCGTCCTTTTTGCGAACTTCGAGTACAAGAATTGTGGGCAACATACAGACTGGAAACCCGTGTGGCTGAATTGACGTCCCGTCCTGAGAGTCCACCACAATTATGGCGTCTTTTTCAGGGAAGAACAAATATATGATTACGGGAAAATGTGTGTGTGTGTGTGTGTGTGTGTGTGTGTGTGTGTGTGTGTGTGTGTGTGTGTGTGTGTGTTGGAATATCCATTTAGTCGACCATTATGAGCTATGTGTTCCTGTGGCACAGTATCATTTCTAACGATGGTAGACGCGTGATTATTATCATCTAACAACACATCTGGGACGCGAAATGACTCATATGGCGTACACACGTAAGGCAGTCACATGCCCTTCTAAAAACACTGTGCTGAGACGTCGTGACCAACTGGGGTAAGAAGGTATTGAGAGAAGGATCAGGACTGTGGAACTGTGAACCAAGCAATCACACATGTACCAGCAACAGGAGATGGATAGGAGATCAGGCGGTAGAGTGTGTAAATGTGGCTCCTGTGGATCAAGACGTTGCTGTTGGCTAAAACTGTCATCCATAAACAGCTAAACTTGTCATCCATAAACGGCTAATACAATTCCACACATCTCCTTCACTGGGTCAAGTGGGCCGGCGTTTCTGCTTCGACCTTCCCACAAGCAACAACTTCAGGTGAAGAATTAAAAGGTACTAATGTTTCGGTTGCTTCGTCCTCATTTGTTCAAAGAAGACTGGTCAGATGTGTGATAAACCGGTTAGTAAAACTATTGCTTCTGAAACAAGAGAAGGTCTTCGAAGACGGTGATGACCATGAGCTAAGCGGCACTTTGTTACCCCTGGAATGATTCCGTGCAGCTGTCCATGTCATCTCCATCACGAACCACTTCCTCCACCTCAGTCCCCACACTTGTGAGTTGTTCCCTCTGTCTGATAAAAGCTAATCTCGTCCCATTTCTTGTGATGTTGAAGTACTGACGTCTTCGTAAACAACACTTGATTCACAACCGCATATCTTTATATAGAGGACGCTATAGCGTAGGCCAATCACGTTATCTAATGATGGCCATCCCTGGTCAAAAGAAATTACGGTAATAAAAAGAGTGAAAGAAATGAGTCAAGAACTCCTTAAGTGCTCATACACCTGACGAAGTGGGAGGGGAACAGCGAGAGAAGGAAGGGAATCTCAGAGCTCCGTTGTTCGTGGAGAGAAGCAGGTATCGCAAAGGTCAGAGATGCCACACAGGTCCCAGGCAAGAGAGGAGATATGTTCAGTGTGAGAAAGAGAACGTGTGTCAGAATGAGGAACTAAGAGAAAGGAGATGAATAATGTAGAGTGGAATGATCACTGTCAGAGTGAAGACGACAAGAAGTTGGAGAGATGCCATTTAATGGTATGGGGAAAGAACGTAGGCGATAGGATAGGTAATGTGGGGCAACATCTCATATTTCTTAAGGGCTTTCCACGAGCAATGGGAGTCACACACAACAATTATCTCGTCTCGTACTGTTATACCATTCCTGTCAGCTGGTCAGCTCAGGCTCTGGGACAAACAGATGCCACCTCAGGGTACTGACTTTCCAAAGTGATGCTTCAATACCAATTCTTAATTCTTTCAACTCAGCAATCACTTCTCCCTCTATAGGGATAATGGTCTGTATACAACTCACTATACAAGACGTCGTCAGGTACATAGCGCATTCTGTCTGACCATGATCCATGTGTTCATCTGTCGATGATCACAGATTGTAGCCACTGCATCAAAATGGCTTCTAACGTTGTATGCTGAGCTGCCTCGGGTCGTCCCATCGCCCCAGGCATGATATGTCAACGTGGGTCACGTCAGGGTATGGTAGGATTAAACCTCTGGTCATCAGTGCTTTCAGGTGGTCATGGTGTGTCACATGGCAGTCTCCAGCAGGTCTTGACTTCAGTCAAAACTTATTCCAGTTTAGTTTTTCTACTACCCTGAATACCAGGCCCTATCAACCTCCCGCTGAGTTTTAGCGCGAGATTTCTCCTGAGCCAAAATCATAACCAAATGACCATTCTGAACGTCTGTCTTTCTTGTAGGCTCTACGGTGAGAGCAACCCGCAGTTACCATCTTCAAGCACCGCTTGACAACATCTATAAACATTTTGTGACTCTACGAGGGAGGGAGGGATGTTTATTTACGGTTATCCCAATACTGCCATCAGTTATAACTGGTTTCACGGCTTTACGAGATAAGATCCATTATCAAACCTCTTAACTGCTGTCAGTATCATCAGTAGGTTTATCACAAAGTCCTTCAGTGGCCTAATTCACTTTACTACAAAGGTTGAACACTATATAACAAACGCCCTGATGCAATCTGACCGGCCAAGACACTGATACACACCTCCGGTCACCGCCAGCGATCAACGCCCTCTGCTAGAGATCAGCCGGCGCCTCATGACCCCAGGGGCTGTTGCTAGACCGACACCTCTACCTCAGCAATCTTATCTCAAGACAAGAAGCTTACACAACTTCTCTCGTTAGTTGTATCCGTCTGCGAGTGGTAACACCACGAGCGGGAGGTCTCCTTCTGCGAGGCTTCTTGTATCATCGTCGGTAAACGAGAGAAGAAAATAAACGAGTACAGCATCGTTGAGGACCTTCTTGCCTACCTCAGAGGAACCCATCTCCTCCAGGGATCACGTGGAGCGCGGCCTCGAGGCCGCAGGAGCCCTATAGAAGGGGTCGTGATCATCGTAATCATCATCGTAATAGTGATGTATAAAGGTATCCCCACGCCCTACTGATACCATGACCAAATAAACAAATAAGATTGGTAGTGAACGTGACGGCGGGATGAGGGGAGAGCTGGGGAAGAGAGATAGGGGGATAAACGAGGGGTATGAGGGGAGAGGTGTAAAGGGAGAGAGAGAGAGAGGGGGGAGAGACAACCCCAAGAGGGACGGTGGAAGGGTAAACACAAATTAGTTCAGGCGGCAGACGAGGGAGGCATCTAAACAACGTCATTACTCCCGAGGTAAACAGTCTAGTGGAACAGGTGTACACTCGATCATCACACAGGCCTGGGGATTGGGAGGGGAGGGAAGTGGAAGGGACAGGAGATACAGGAAAAGTGGATGGGAGGGATGGGATGGAAGAATCGCACGAAAAGAGAGGGAGGGGGGGAGGGGGGAGGCCGGTAATGCCATTCCTCCATCCCCTCTCGCTCGTCCACACACACATCCTACCTGCCCATCACTCACAGCAACCCTCGCTGTGGCCGGTGATTTCCCGAGGATCCGAGTGCTGGCAACGATGGAGTGCTGGCCAGCGGTCTCCACCACAACACCTGAGCGGCAGCCTCCAACACACCATCTGAGCAGCAGCCTCCACCACACCATCTGAGCGACAGCCTCCACCGCACCACCTGATCGGCAGCCTCCACCACACCACCTCAGTGGTGGCCTCCAACACACCACCTCAGCGGCAGCCTCCAACACAACACTTGAGTGGCAGCCTCCACCACACCGCCCGAGAGACGGCGTGACCCCATCTCCAGCAACTACCCTTGGAAGCCAATACGTCCCCTTCAGATCACTCAAGCCGCCAGAGAACCTCACCGTTAGGGAAAAAAAAATATCACTATATCAAAATCTGACATCATGAACTTTGGGAACGTTCGTACTGTCTCCTGCAGTCGGTACTGGGACGAACTAAGAGAGATAGACAGAGACACTGATACCAAGTGATGGGAAAGAGAAAGTAGCGAAGACACATCGTCCAGCACCCCCCCCCCCCCCCCCCCCGGCACACGGGGCGTTCATAAACCTAGGGAAAGAAACCGCCACCGTCTTGGTCCAGCATGTGGCTTCGTCTGCGTGTCTGAAGTGTAAGGGAGCAACATGAAGTTTCTGAAGTCTCCCACAGGTCAGGGAATCTTTAGAATCCACATCACAGGAAAGTCAGGGATTTTCCTCTCTTTTTTATCTTATTTCTCCCACGAGATCAAAGAAGTGAGGGAATGTCCAAGTTTCACACGGGTGAAAGAGAAAAAGTAAGGGATATTTTGAAAATGGTCACGAGAAATTTCAGATTTCAACAGATGGTCTTGGAATTTTGAAATGTCTGTGTCGATGGTTTGCAGTCATTACAACACACGGGTAAGGCAGTGTATCTGACCCGTGACTGAGTCATCATCCACCGTCCACACCTGCTGGCCTCAATGACCGACACTACCACAACAACCAACAACGTAAACACTGGCAAGATTGTGATGGTGAAGGTGACGCCTTCCTCGCCTCCTCCCGTACTCCTCCTAACTTCCCAACTCAACTTCAGTAAAATGTTGCCTGATAGCACCAACGAGGCCTCCAGAGCTGCGGAAGTACATATTGGTGCGACGTCGCTTATCTATTTATCTTGAAACTGTATCTAAAGCCTTATTTCTTATGTAAGCGAGAGAGCACGAGATAGTAAACGCTCTAATCCAAAGCCACTGAGTGAACTGCAGGCCGACTACCCCGTCCAGGATTCGAAACCAAGCAGGCCAGACCCCGGACGGGCCTGTGCATGCGACATGGTCGACAAGGCTAACCACCACTACACTAGGGAGGCCATAACATCAAGAGGGACAGTAGTGGCTTGAATCTTGCTGTGTCTAATTCAAGTTAATCCTCTTCAGCGCGACACACGACCCTCGAACACGAGGGCACGACCACCTGAGTATGGTGGCGTAACTTCTAGCCTCACCCTTAATGGTAAGGTTAGAGAAGCCGGGTCAATATACCCATGGGTCTTGCTGTCGTGTTGTCAAGATGGTAATGATGAGGAAATGTTGTATCTACGTACCTACAGGATCCTAGCACACACAGAACTGTATTTGGACGATGGTTACGATTTTCTACTGTTGCTGCTCAATGATCCCATGACCTTGACCTCTTGACGCCTTTTTTTTCATCAAGGTCACATCAAGACATAGACACGTAAAAAGGTTAACCTCCTGACCAAATTCTACCCTGCTCTCACGAGTCGGTATTGACCAGGGCGCGAGACTCGAGAACACCCACACAGACCAGTCCAGACCAGACTTCCCACCGAACACCCACACAGACCAGTCCAGACCAGACGCTCGACCGAACACCCACACAGACCAGCCCAGACCAGACGTCCCATCGAACACCCACACAGACCAGTGCAGACCAGACGCCCGACCTAACACCCACATCAACCAGCCCAGACCAGACGCAAGACCAAATTGCTGGGCACATCGTCAGAGCAGCCAAAGATGACCCCAGCCTGACTGACTTGACTAATGAATCAAGTCAAGCGCCATGCTACCATCATACGCATACCGTCGTATAAAACGATCGTACCGTCTTGCTCAGAGGTCGTACCATCGTGCTCGAGGGTCGTGCCATTGTGTACACAAGAGGTCGAATCTACCCAGTGTGAGTGGCCCTGCGAGAGGTGCACCCACGGTGGCTACCGGGAAGGATCTCTAGGTCTTCGTCAGGATGGCAGCAAAGTGCTCCTAGCCTGCAGAAGGCACGTCCCACCCCTCCTGAACACACGTGGGAGCGCAGGATCACGTGTGAGTCACACACTACATGTAAACATCACGATATTCCTCAACTGTAATACATGTCTCTGCGCTCACTCTTCCGGGTTTGTGGGTCACGGGTCACCCCAGTTCACGGGTCACTCTGGATAATAGGTCACCTTAGGCCACGGATTATATCGCGGAATCCAACGCATTTGGATCCTCCGAAAACTTGGCCTTGGATGATGATCTTGCTCTTACTGGCCTGAACGTGGGTTATTCTGTGGTCAACTTTACGTATATTTGGGGATGATTTCCTCTTCATGTCTAACTAAAATAATACATGATAACTGACTAACAACTTATCTTGCGCTGCGAAGCCCAAGCCGAATCCATCGGCTCCGCTGACACAACTTTTGCAGATAATCGACCCAGCTGACCCCTGTATATCATTGTCTATTCCGGGGAAAGGGAAAAAGTTATACATCCCCAGTTGTTTCTTCATTCGGCTCTGGCAATGGCAGGGTCTGAGACCGTGTGCGGTCTGATGGAAGGGGACAGAGGTGTGATAGCAGGGTCTGAGACCGTGTGAAGTCTGATGGCAGGGTCTGAGGTCTGATGGAAGGGGACCAAGATCGTATGAGGTCTGAGGCAGGGTCTGAGGCCGTGCGTGTCTCTCATGGCTCTGTCTCGCCTCCCAAACTCCTCCTCCTTTTTATCAACGACTTCCTCTTTTTTTTTCAGGCGATAACCAAATGCGCTGACACGATGACGCGTGAGCACTTCCTACCTACATTTTTCTTTCAAATCCAATTCATCTTCTGTTCGATCTGCATCTCGTCACAACGGCCTGTATACAATCTGACTTGGACAGGATATTCTCTGTGAGGCAGATGTAACCCATCTGAAGTCCAGTGACTTTAAACCCCCAACTTCTTCCTCACGTAGAGTGCTCCTCCCACATCTGGGGAGGTTCCGGATTTACACATTTACCTGACAGAGTCGAGTCCAAATCAATCATTCTGATCTCAGTCCTTGGCCCACTTGCCCTAAGGGCATTATTCAACTGCCTTCGGTAGGTACGAGTGGCAATCAATACGATCGTTTAGTGGCCAGTGGAAGGTACAAAATAGCAATAAAACGGACCATTCACTTGTCAGCTAAGCATATAATTGCCTCGCACTTGCTGTGTTTGCTTACATCAGCAGTGTGGTGGTTGGTCAGTTCACATAATCATGTACATAAGCAGACGGGTCACTGGTTAAGATCACTAGGTGCAATTTTTGGTAAATCATATCAATGATAATGAAATTCAGGAGGTATTGTATAATAAAACACAACGTGTTGATATATATATATATATATATATATATATATATATATATATATATATATATATATATATATATATATATATATAGGGAGGTGAATGCAAGAGTTTTGGAAAGAGGGGCAAGTATGAAGTCTGCTGTGGATGAGAGAGCTTGGGAAGTGAGTCACTTGTTGTTCGCTGATGATACAGCGCTGGTGGCTGATTCATGTGAGAAACTGCAGAAGCTGGTGACTGAGTTTGGTAAAGTGTGTGAAAGAAGAAAGTTAAGAGTAAATGTGAATAAGAGCAAGGTTATTAGGTACAGTAGGGTTGAGGGTCAAGTCAATTGGGAGGTAAGTTTAAATGGAGAAAAACTGGAGGAAGCAAAGTGTTTTAGATATCTGGGAGTGGATCTGGCAGCGGATGGAACCATGGAAGCGGAAGTGAATCATAGGGTGGGGGAGGGGGCGAAAATCCTGGGAGCCTTGAAGAATGTGTGGAAGTCGAGAACATTATCTCGGAAAGCAAAAATGGGTATGTTTGAAGGAATAGTGGTTCCAACAGTGTTGTATGGTTGCGAGGCGTGGGCTATGGATAGAGTTGTGCGCAGGAGGGACGATGTGCTGGAAATGAGATGTTTGAGGACAATGTGTGGTGTGAGGTGGTTTGATCGAGTAAGTAATGTAAGGGTAAGAGAGATGTGTGGAAATAAAAAGAGCGTGGTTGAGAGAGCAGAAGAGGGTGTTTTGAAATGGTTTGGGCACATGGAGAGAATGAGTAAGGAAAGATTGACCAAGAGGATATATGTGTCGGAGGTGGAGGGAACGAGGAGAAGTGGGAGACCAAATTGGAGGTGGAAAGATGGAGTGAAAAAGATTTTGTGTGATCGGGGCCTGAACATGCAGGAGGGTGAAAGGCGGGCAAGGAATAGAGTGAATTGGAGCGATGTGGTATACCGGGGTTGACGTGCTGTCAGTGGATTGAATCAGGGCATGTGAAGCGTCTGGGGTAAACCATGGAAAGCTGTGTGGGGCCTGGATGTGGAAAGGGAGCTGTGGTTTCGGGCATTATTGCATGACAGCTAGAGACAAAGTGTGAACGAATGAGGCCTTTGTTGTCTTTTCCTAGCGATACCCCGCACACATGAGGGGAAGGGGGATGGTATTCCATGTGTGGCGAGGTGGCGATGGGATTGAATAAAGGCAGACAGTGTGAATTTTGTGCATTTATATGTATGTGTCTGTGTGTGTATATATATGTGTACATTGAGATGCACAGGTATGTATATTTGCGTGTGTGGACGTGTGTGTATATACATGTGTATGGAGGTGGGTTGGGCCATTTCTTTCGTCTGTTTCCTTGCGCTACCTCGCAAACGTGGGAGACAGCGGAAAAAAAAAAAAAAAAAAAAAAAAAAATATATATATATATATATATATATATATATATATATATATATATATATATATATATATATTTTTATATATATATATATATATATATATATATATATATATATATATATTTATATATATATATATATATATATATATATATATATATATATATATATATATATATATATATATATATATATATAAACAGTTTTACTTCCTCCGCAAGCATTAGGAGCAAACGACACAAAATGACACAAGGTCTATCTCAAAGCAAGAGGATTAAAAAGCATAAATAAATTGAGTATATATATATATATATATATATATATATATATATAGAGAGAGAGAGAGAGAGAGAGAGAGAGAGAGAGAGAGAGAATAGATATACATACATATATACATACATAGACAAATATGACAATCCCTTGGGACACATTTGCCTCAAGGACGTGTCGGTGTTAAAGCTTTTCCTGCAGGCTGTCCCAACAGCACCAGGTAAACAAACCCGGGTAGCGTCCCGCTGCCATGGCAACCAGCTGGCCCGCCAGGCGGCCAAATGTTATGGGGAGAGAAAAGCATATAAATCGCGCTTTATATATATATATATATATATATATATATATATATATATATATATATATATATATATATATATATATTTCACGTGTGGCGGGGCGGCGACCGAATGAATGAAGGCAGCAAGTATGAATATGTACATGTGTGTATATGTATATGTCTGTGTGTAAATGTATGTATACGTTGAAATTAATATATATGCATATGTGCGTGTATGGCGCTTATATATATATATATATATATATATATATATATATATATATATATATATATATATATATATATATATATACATATATATATGCTTGCGGCATGAGAAGCGTGGGAGGTGGGCAGATTAGAAAGGGTAGCGAGTGGTGGGATGAAGTATTATTAGTGAAAGAAAAAGATGGATTTGGACGAGTTTTGCACGGAAACAATGCAAATGACTGGGAGATATATAAAAGAAATAGACAGGAGGTCAAGAGAAAGGTGCAAGCGGTGAAAAAGAGGGCAAATGAGAGTTGGGTGAGAGAGTATCATGAAATTCTAGGGAGAATAAAAAAGATGTTTTGGAAAGAGGTAAATAAAGTGCGTAAGACAAGAGAACAAATGGGAACATCAGTGAAGCGGGCTAATGCGGAGGTAATAACAAGTAGTGGTCATGTGAGAAGGAGATGAAGTGAGTGGGTTTCTTGAATGTGGCAGATATAGCGTGTTTTGGTCGAGGTGGTGTGCGAAGTGAGAGGTTCAGGGAGAATGATTCGGTAAACAGAGAAGAGGTAGTGAAAGCTTTGCAGAAGATGAAAGCCGGCAAGGTGGCGGGTTTGGATGGTATTGCAGTGGAATTTATTAAAAAAGGGGGTGACTGCTGTTGACTGGTTAGTGAGGATATTCAATGTATGTATGGCTCGTGGTGAAGCGCCTAAGGATTGGCGGAATGCATGCACAGTGCCATTGTACAAAGGCAGACAGGATAAAGGTGAGTGCCCAAATTACAGAGGTATAAGATTGCTGAGTATTCCTGGGAAATTATATGGGAGGATATTGATTGAGAGGGTGAAGGCATGTACAGAACATCAGATTGGGGAAGAGCAGTGTGGTTTCAGAAGTGGTAGAGGATGTGTGGATCAGGTGTTTGCTTCAAAGAATGTGCGTGAAAAATACTTACAAAAACAAATGGATTTGTATGTGGCATTTATTGATCTGAAGAAGGCATATGAGAGAGTTGATAGATATGCTCTGTGGAAGGTATAAAGTATATGGTGTGGGAGGCAAGTTGTTAGAAGCAGTGAAAAGTTTTTATCGAGGACGTGAGGCATGTGTACGAGTAGGAAGAGAGGAAAGTGATTGGTTCTCGGTGAATGTCGGTTTGCGGCAGGGGTGCGTGGTCTACATGGCTGTTTAATTTGTTTATGGATGGGGTTGTTAGGGAGGTGAATGCAAGTGTTTTGGAGAGAGTGGCAAGTATGCAGTCTGTTGCGGATGAGAGGGCTTGGGAAGTGAGTCACTTGTTGTTCGCTGATGATACAGCCCTGGTGGCTGATTCGGGTGAGAAACTGCAGAAGCTGGTGACTGAGTTTGGTAAAGTGAGTGACAGAAGAAAGCTGAGAGTAAATGTGAATAAGAGCAAGGTTATTAGGTACAGTAGGGTTGAGGGAAAAGTCAATTGGGAGGTAAGTTTGAATGGAGAAAAACTGGAGGAAGAGAAGTGTTTTAGATATCTGAGAATGGATTTGGGAGTGGATGGAACCATGAAGCGGAACTGAATCACAGGGTGGAGGGGGCGAAAATTCTGAAAACGTTGAAAAATGTGTGGAAGGCGAAAAAATTATCTTGGAAAGCAAAAATGGGTATGTTTGATGGAATAGTGGTTCCAACAGTTATATGGTTGCGAGTCGTGGGCTATAGCCAGGGTTGTGCGGAGGAGGGTGGACGTGTTGGAAATGAGATGTTTGAGGACAATATGTGGTGTGAGGTGGTTTGATCGAGTAATCAATGGAAGGGTAAGAGATATGTGTGGTAATAAAAAGAGTGTGATAGAGAGCAGAAGAGAGTGTATTAAAATGGTTTGGTCACATGGAGAGAATGAGTGAGGAAAGATTGACGGGATATATGTGTCAGAGGTGGAGGGAACGAGGAGAAGTTGGAGACTAAATTGGAGGAGGAAGGATGGAGTGAAAAAGATTTTGAGCGATCGGGGCCTGATCATGTAGGAGGGTGAAAGGCGTGCAAGGAATAGAGTGAATTGGAATGATGTGGTATACCGTGGTCGACGTGCTGTCAATGGATTGAACCAGGGCATGTGAAGCGTCTAGGGTAAACCATGGAAAGTTTAGTGGGGCCTGGATGTGGAGAGGGAAGCTGTGGTTTCGATGCATTATACATGACAGCTAGAGACTGAGTGTGAACGAATGTAGCCTTAGTCTTTTCCTAGCGCTACATCGTGCGCGTGCGGGGGGAGGGGGGTGTCATTTCATGTGTGGCGGGGTGGCGACGGAAATAAATAAAGGCAGCAAGTATGAATTATGTACATGTCTATATATGTATATGTCTGTGTATGTATATATATGCATACCTTGAAATGGAAAGGTATGCATATGTGCGTGTGTGGATACATGTGTATGTATGTGGGTGGGTTGGGCTATTCTTTCGTCTGCTTCCTTGCGCAACCTCGCTAACGTGGGAGACAGCGACAAAGTATAAATGAATATATATATATATTAAGGTATTAAGAATATATGGTGTGGGAGGAAAGTTGCTAGAAGCAGTGAAAAGTTTTTATCGAGGATGTAAGGCATGTGTACGTGTAGGAAGAGAGGAAAGTGATTGGTTCTCAGTGAATGTAGGTTTGCGGCAGGGGTGTGTGATGTCTCCATGGTTGTTTAATTTGTTTATGGATGGGGTTGTAAGGGAGGTAAATGCAAGAGTCCTGGAAAGAGGGGCAAGTATGAAGTCTGTTGGGGATGAGAGAGCTTGGGAAGTGAGTCAGTTGTTGTTCGCTGATGATACAGCGCTGGTGGCTGATTCATGTGAGAAACTGCAGAAGCTGGTGACTGAGTTTGGTAAAGTGTGTGGAAGAAGAAAGTTGAGAGTAAATGTGAATAAGAGCAAGGTTATTAGGTACAGTAGGGGTGAGGGTCAAGTCAATTGGGAGGTGAGTTTGAATGGAGAAAAACTGGAGGAAGTGAAGTGTTTTAGATATCTGGGAGTGGATCTGTCAGCGGATGGAACCATGGAAGCGGAAGTGGATCATAGGGTGGGGGAGGGGGCGAAAATTTTGGGAGCCTTGAAAAATGTGTGGAAGTCGAGAACATTATCTCGGAAAGCAAAAATGGGTATGTTTGAGGGAATAGTGGTTCCAACAATGTTGTATGGTTGCGAGGCGTGGGCTATGGATAGAGATGTGCGCAGGAGGATGGATGTGCTGGAAATGAGATGTTTGAGGACAATGTGTGGTGTGAGGTGGTTTGATCGAGTAAGTAACGTAAGGGTAAGAGAGATGTGTGGAAATAAAAAGAGCGTGGTTGAGAGAGCAGAAGAGGGTGTTTTGAAATGGTTTGGGCACATGGAGAGAATGAGTGAGGAGAGATTGACCAAGAGGATATATGTGTCGGAGGTGGAGGGAACGAGGAGAAGAGGGAGACCAAATTGGAGGTGGAAAGATGGAGTGAAAAAGATTTTGTGTGATCGGGGCCTGAACATGCAGGAGGGTGAAAGGAGGGCAAGAAATAGAGTGAATTGGAGTCATGTGGTATACAGGGGTTGACGTGCTGTCAGTGGATTGAAGCAAGGCATGTGAAGCGTCTGGGGTAAACCATGGAAAGCTGTGTAGGTATGTATATTTGCGTGTGTGGACGTGTGTATGTACATGTGTATGGGGGGGGGGGGGTTGGGCCATTTCTTTCGTCTGTTTCCTTGCGCTACCTCCGCGGGAGACAGCGACAAAGTATAAAAAAAAAAAAAAATATATATATATATATATATATATATATATATATATATATATATATATATATATTCCTATGAGTCCACGGGGAAAATGAAACACGAAAAGTTCCCAAGTGCACTTTCATGTAATAATCACATCATCAGGGGAGACACAAGAGAGAAATATAACTGTCAGTTGACGAAGCTAGGACGCCATTTGGTAAACATATGATTTTTGGACAATCACATGTTTACCAAATGGCGTCCTAGCTTCGTCTCTTCGATGTATATCAACTGACTGTCATATTTCTCTCTTGTGTCTCCCCTGATGATGTGATTATTACACGAAAGTGCACTTGGGAACATTTCGTGTTTTATTTTCCCCGTGGACTCATAGGAATATCTTGATCACGCGCAAAATTGTGATACTTTCCAATATATATATATATATATATATATATATATATATATATATATATATATATATATATATATATATATATATATATGAGTAAATTGTAAGGATGCGGTATACTGGGATCGACGTAGTTAATGGTCTGAGCCAGGGCATGTGAAGCGTTTTGGGTAAACCAAGGAAAGGTCTGTAGGCCCGGGCTGTGGAGAGGAAGCTGTGGTTTCGGGGCATTACACATGACAGCCAGAGAGCATAAGTGAGCGAATTCGGCCTTTCTTCGTTTCAAATGCGCTACCGCGTTAACACGGGTAACAGCGAACGATCGCGGCGCGCGCACACACACTTACACACACACACACACACACACACACACACACACACACACACACACACAAGTAAAAAGATATGGCACATATATGCAGGGTTAAGAGATGGGGCAAACAGTAATTACAAACACACACAGTACACAGACACAGACATAAATACAGATATAAAAGCAGATAAGAACATGCACTATCCGAGCGATATATCTACACATGTATGAATATTTCCCAACCAGGTGAGGATGGGAACCTTGTTCTCCTACCTGGAACACGAAATCTCGAGTTCGAGTTACCTAAGGGCCACGAGGGTGGGAAAAGTTGTAGCAACATTATAGATCGCAGCACCAACAACAGTAAGAACAACAACAACAACAACAACAACAACATCCTCAGCAATCATTAGAGGCTTCCGTTGCTTTGCGATTAAGAGCGGGGCAGCCAATCAGGGAGCGTGAGCCCTGACAACATCCGCCTGGATCGTACGTAAGCAACGCGCTCTTGCAGGATCAGCTCTCACGTGCACGACATATCATACATTGGTGGCACTGTACGTGGTCTTAGACTCATCCTCAACCTCTGTAGGAAATGTTCAAGAATGTTGAGATGATGGTTATCAGGTGACCCTGAAGGCCCTAATAATGACCCCGGCAAGTGACTGGCTTAATGCCCAACCAATCAGCCAACCATGATCGTCACCGAGACCCGAGCTTTCCACTCAGAAGCAGCAGCAGGCAAGCCTTCTGCCACCTGCTGGCCCAGCCTCAGCTACACGTACAGTACATTCT
This sequence comes from Panulirus ornatus, assembly GCF_036320965.1. Classification (NCBI taxonomy): domain Eukaryota; kingdom Metazoa; phylum Arthropoda; class Malacostraca; order Decapoda; family Palinuridae; genus Panulirus; species Panulirus ornatus. Next base: position 23,839,872 of record NC_092281.1, on the reverse strand, counting down.
CTTTATTGTGAAACCTACGTATATATATATATATATATATATATATATATATATATATATATATATATATATATATATATATATATATATATATATATATATATATATACGTAGGTTTAACAATATATATATATATATATATATATATATATATATATATATATATATATATATATATATATATATATATATATATAAAACACATCGTTGTGTTTTACTAGTATGTCTGTATCCTCTTAGCCTGGTACAGATCAAAGATATATTTAGACTCTCTGGCTCCCTATTTTGAGAGAGGTAAACACCAGAAACGCTATATATACGGCAGGATTACTACTGCATAGCCTGGTCGTGGAGTCAACACACCCCGGGCCGTCATGGTGCCAACAGGGACATCACAAGACAGATGTGATGTAAGGCAACTCTAAACAAATCGTGTCCTTAAACAGATCAAACAGCCGCGGTGACATTGCATATCCTCAACGCAGGTCCACTTTGTGGGAATCACTCACCCTCCTCATCTTCACGCACACGTGGCCGCTTCTACTAATAAATATTCCTTATTGCATTTAGTACATCTCCATGTATCCGTAGCACCTCCATAATGTATCTGTCAACCCCATTATACACTTTCTTAAGATCCATATATGCCACTTACAAGCCACTCTTTCTCGTGGTATTTTCCATACGTTCCGTAAACACCTGGTCCACACATTTCCTACCTCTCCTGAAGCCCCAACACTGCTCCTCCCTAGTCTGATGCTCTGCATGCCACACAACCGTGTCACTCGCCACTCTCCCATACACCCCACCAGGTACACTCTTAAGGATCCAAGGGTTTCAGCCGACCCTTGAAAATTCTTAAAAAGTCTTACATTGATTTAGGTATCTTTAAGGCCTTGAAAAGGTCTTAGATATGTCAACGCTGCTGTTCCAGGTTACAGAAATTTCTTAAAAATTGTTCCCAAGTTCCCTTTCCATTTTCTTGGCTTGACTAACTAATTTCTGATGAGAATGAAATAGAAACAAGAAAGAAATACAGAAAGAGTGTTGCGTGATGTATGTGAAAATCGGCAGAAGAAACAGAAGGCAAGGCAGGAAGGAGCGTGACAGAACTTACAAGAATATGAAATGCAATGAGAAAAAGACGGATGGAGAAGTCAAGAGTTGAAGACTGTGGAGAAGTCGAGTTGAAGGATGTGGATTCATAAATCATTTAACTAAAATCAAACTAGATCAGCTAAAGCTCTTACCATACTGAAGCTCTTGCCACTTATCTTCAAACATCTAAGTGGAAAGCAACACAGAACCTGACAATTTGAAAGAACTTTCCTCACTGGACACGTTAGTTACTATACATCCTGTGCCAAGTACAGGAGACTGTGGCAAGTATGAGATATGCGTTCACCTACACGATGATACGGATGTTTATTGCATTTAAACTATTTATCTTTCTTATTTTTCTGGTGTAGACTTTAAAATAAGTCTTGAATTTTCTACATACTGATCTAAAAACAGTCTTAAGATGGTCTTATAACTGCTTGGCTGATAACAACATAACAACAGGGGCAATGGAGACTTGTATATCTATAATTCAAACCTTCATGTCTGTCTGCCTTGCCTTTACACTCGGGCGCTATAAATGCTCTCCTCTAGTTCCCAGACACCTCACCTTGGACCACAGCCTGTGTAGCCAGTGAACATGTACACTCTCGCCCCCTTTCTTGAGAAGCTCATCAGCCATCCCATCCCCTTCTGCTGCTTTGCCACACTTCACCTGACGCAAAGCTTTCACTACCTTGTCTCTTTTCACCCTGCCACCTGCCATGGCTAGAATTTTTCATGTCACTGTCCTAAACATACCACACTTGCTTCCCTAACAACAACAGATTTGCTAGTTGTTTAACATGCCCACCTCATCGCTTTCCCAGTCCGTTTTCTTCACTTTCACATCCCTTCATACAGTCACTCTCCTCACACTATAAACCTCCTTCCGAAACATTTTCTCATTTTCCCTGAAGCTCATTAATACCTTTTCTCTCTATATCTAACCTGTCCTCTTTTTCAAATCGCATACCTTTTTCTTAACCTCCTGCCACTTTATCTTGTACTCCCGCCAATCACCCGCACTCCGTCCCTACAGACATCATCCACACACAACTCCATCTTCCCATGTCACGAGCGACTTAACTTCCTCGTATGAACACACTATACTTTTTCGCACGCCCGCCCTCCACCTTCCGCACACTTCACCCGCTCTGCTTCCCCAAATACTTTTCACAGTTTCTATGTATTTTTCGTGTTCCTTCCTTGAGATTTATAAATGAGCATTATTGTGTCCTCTTCCCTTCCTTTACTTCTCTTCCTACCCATCATCCGCTTCCTCATTATCCCTCTTCTCCTTCCCTTACATCCTTCCCCTCATTTCCCTCCCATCTTCCTCCCCTCCTCCTCCCTCTCACCCTAAGCCCCATAACTTAAGCTGCTGAAAAAAAAGTGATCTATGGTCCTTTATAATGGTTGCGGCTCCTCTGCCTGCTGCAGCCTGGGCGGCGAGGACTGCCTGCTGCAGCCTGGGCGGTGGGGACTCCCCTGCTGATTCTCCTTCATGTTATGCTGTTTATTTACTTTTCTTTTGTGTTGTTGTTCTCCTTGCCTCTCCACTTCCCCAGGTTGCCTCGTCTCCCAAACCTTCTCATAACTCCGCAACAACCTCTCCTCTCGTCTCCCCTATGTGTTCATAACTCCCCCACAACCTCTTCTCTCGTCTCCCCCATGTGCTCGTAACTGCCCCACAACCTCCCCTCGTCTCCCCATGCGTTCATAACTCCCTCACAACCTTTTCTCTCGTCTCCCCCATGTGCTCATAATCCCCACAACCTCTTCTCTCGTCTCCCCCATGTGCTCATAATCCCCCACAACCTCTTCTCTCGTGGTTTCCCTCACTTCGACTCATTCTGGCACCTTCCTTCTTCTCCCTACATCATATATGCCCATTTTCCCCGTCTTTCTTTCAGCCTCTTACTTTCCTTTCCTTTTACCATTCTTCCGTCTCTCCCTTTCTCGCGTGGCCTTTCCCACCCACTCCCATCCCTCCCTCTCAGGCAGGCCAGGAGCTCAGTAGAGGGAGCAGGCGAGAGGACAAAAGAAGAGGGAGATGCGCCAAGATGGCGTAGAGAGAAAAATGCCAACAAGATAGATAAATAGATAAATAAATAAATAAATAAGAAAACAATGATGAAGCACGAGCGCCAAGACGAGACTAAAAAAAATGATCAAAAGTGAAATGGAAAAAAATCCAGACATCATGACAAAGAAAAAGATAAACGAGGAAGATAAAGAGAAACAATAACATAAACGTTTGTTTAGAAAGCCTACTGACCTCAAGACTGCTCTGGGGGGCATCTTTGTGAGGACCTGCTTGCGCCCAGACCGGCCGATCTCTCTCTCTCTCTCTCTCTCTCTCTCTCTCTCTCTCTCTCTCTCTCTCTCTCTCTCTCCTCTCTCTCTCCTCTCTCTTTCCTCTCTCTTTCCTCTCTCTTTCCTCTCTCTCTTTCCTCTCTCTCTTTCCTCTCTCTCTTTCCTCTCTCTCTTTCCTCTCTCTCTTTCCTCTCTCTCTTTCCTCTCTCTCTTTCCTCTCTCTTTCCTCTCTCTCTCTTTCCTCTCTCCTATCCTCTCCTCTCTCTCTCTCTTCTTGCCATCAACCATGACACAACTTCCAGCCGAACCATATCAACATAAGGGGTGACCCACATCGTCATTTCCGTAATCATATGATGACGAGTCCCCCCTACCCACCCTCACCCCTCTTGCTCAACCCTCGCCTCGTTTTCTTCCTCATTCGAACTCGCTTCATCTTCCTCCTTGTTTCGACCTCGCCTCCACACGGTTAACCGTAGGTCTTGTATCATAGCCCGGGCAAGGCAGGGAGAGGGGATGATGTGATGTTGAGGCAAAACCTACATACACTCAACAAACGGTCCCGGGGGGGGAGAGAGAGAGAGAGAGAGAGAGAGAGAGAGAGGGGGGGGGGGGGGTGAGTCTTCTAACTGTACAGGAGCAACGCTATAGTCCAAACGTCACGAACGAAACAACGGGACAAACTATACACTTTGTCCTCTGGTTCCGTTGGCGGGAAGGATATAAAAGCAGTCTGTATTTTCAGGGTTTGAGATAAGCCGATGAAGATTTCATGCAGTTCACGCACGCGCAGAGGAGGAGACACGAGAAAGCGGACGAGGACTGGAGAGAGTGGGCAGAAAAGCGGAAGAGGAAGTAGAGGAATGGAAAGGAGTCATGTAGGAGAGGCAACAAAGGTTCGGGAATAAGTAAAGAGAAAGACTGAACCGAAAACAATACGAGAAAGGAAGGAAGACGACTTAAAGCCAGAACAGAAATAAACTAAAATCATTTCGATGCAATGACGGTGTAAAGGAATAAGGTCATCATCAAGGCAACGTAAGACCAGCTATAAAACAGAGGATATGGAGGAAATAGAAAGGAGAAGATACAGTAAGGCAAGCAATAAAGAGGAGGAGAAGACTATCATATAACATGAACATCACTGGACACGCCGTTACGACAAAGTAAGAAGGACTCGCGAAGCGGGAGGAGGCAGCGTGCGTGCACAACACAATAACAAGAGTGGGAGACGGAGCCGTGGTGAACGAGGGAGCAGACGAAGGAGGAGGAGGACAAGCGAGGCACAGGAGAACAAACGAGATCAAGGGTGAAAGGGAACGTGACAAGGACATGAAGAAGAGCCTGGCTTCCGGAACCTTTCCCTAGAGTGGGACTCTCTCTCTCTCTCTCTCTCTCTCTCTCTCTCTCTCTCTCTCTCTCTCTCTCTCTCTCTCTCTCTCGACCTTAGTGGTCTCATTACCATATTTAAGCCATATTTCATTTTGTTACGTTTCCGCACATTGCTGGACAATTATGTTTTTACGCACAAATATTCTGGTCACTCACTGACTCGGAGTAAAAGGTTATTCTAACGTGTTGGAATGATACTTGATACTTGATATTAATCCTTGAGGTGTAGTGGTTAGGGTTGCTGCCCATGATTCTTACGTGCGCATACATGTTCGAAGGGCAGTTAGGTTACAGCCACCCAACCTGGTCATTCGTCCCTTTGGGACTAGATGACAAATGGTTACCTATTGTAAATTAGGGTACACACACACACACACACACACACACACACACACACACATATATATATATATATATATATATATATATATATATATATATATATATATATATATATATATATATAAACAGAGGGATTGGTCCTGAGACTGGTCCTGGGTTACGCCAGAAATTGGTCTTGGGTCACTCCAGGACTCTCACTGAAACAGGTCCCGGGATAAGTATGGATAAATACATCCAGACCCTAATGCAGGAGCTTGCACCCGTGATCGAGCCTTTCCTACAAAAAAAAAAAGGAAATTTCAAATCTTGAATCTTTACTAGCAAGTTAGTCAGTTATTAACTCTGGTTAGAGAGGAGGATGAGGTGAGGCGGGACTAAGGAAGAGGTCATTTGAAATGGAAGAAAAAGACAGAAGTATGTACAGGACAGGTGTATGGCGTATGATTTTTGATACATGTGGATGATGTTTTGGAAGAGCGTTTTTAGTGCCTTCTGTATATATCCCCGGCAGACTGAGGAGTGTGTACGTATTGATGTTGTACCTCTGGTTTGTGGAAGGTGATTCGCTAAGCTGAGATGACGGTTGTTCACTAGAGACATCGATGGATGACTGGAGATTCACTGTGTGCTTTGAGGCTGAGTGTGTCGTCCAGATCTTGGATTCTGGTATCGTTGTCTTCAAGTCTCCACCATACTCTTCTTCTGAGGGGAGGGGGGGCTGCTTTAATCTTCAGTCATTCGTGATGTCCTACGGTGCTCTCAATGTCTGGGTAAGTTTCATTTGTGACGAATCGTAGAGACTTGTTTTGTATCCTCTATGACTTCAGCATGTGTGACCAGGAGGCGAGGAACCTTGGTATAGGAGAGTAGGTTAGGACAGACATCATCATGGCTTCCACCAGATGTAATTTTTGGTTCTCTCTCTGTACAGCGCCAGAATCTATCCAGGCTGGTCAAGGCAGCTCTCCCTCGTGTGGATTTCTGGTTGATGGGATCAACCATCACATCTGATGCTGGTGTGTGTGTGTGTGTGTGTGATTGTGTGTGTGTGTGTGATTGTGTGTGTGTGTGTGTGTGTGTGTGTGTGTGTGTGTGTGTGAGGCAGGATTCTGCAGACCCTCGTCTTGTGCGTTATCGAGTCACCTTCTACATCATGTCGCTGGGGTTGTAGCCTTCCAAGCGGTACCACAGTCAATCTGTTTGTGTTTGTTTTGATCTTCCGGTCAATTTCCAGTCTGTTTGGCCAGGCCGCCTCTCGCTCAGGTCTTTCCCCTCTCTTACCCTGTGCCGTACAACCCCCCACCACCACCACCACCACCCTCTCCCCTCCTCCTAATTCTTCCCTCCTCCCATCCCCCATCATCATCATCAACTCCCCCTCCTCCCTCCCGAGGAAGGATCCCGCCCCGGAACCTTCGGTAAAATACAGGCTGGAGCAAGGATCCCCTTACCCCCCACCACCACTGCCTGCCTACCCCCTCCCCCTCGTAACTCTACCCTCACGCTTTTATGGTTATAGCGAGAGAAGGGGAAGGGGTGGGGAGGGGAAAGGAAGGGATGCCGGAGGAAGAGGTGAGAGGCAGGGGGGGGGGGTGATGTAGAGAGAGAGAGAGAGAGAGAGAGAGAGAGAGAGAGAGAGAGAGAGAGAGAGAGAGAGAGAGAGAGAGAGAGAGAGAAGCAATGGAAGCGCCGTAGGGGTAGCAGAGAGGCAGTGAGAGTGAAAGAAGGGGAGGAGAGAGGAGACGGGGGATACTTGAAGCGGGGTGGGAGGGGAGAGGTCAAGATAAGGAAGCAGGAAGCTGACGCGGTAATACAACCATCAGAAAACCTCATCACAGTAGACTACCTCCCCCGGCGCACAGACAAAACCCACTAACACTATTACGCTGCAAGATCATGTACATAAAAATATACCACACACACACACACATACATACACATGTATTTACATACACGTCCACACACGCACATATACATACCTATACATTTTAACGTATACATATATATACATACACACATATACATATATATACATAATTCATACTTGCTGCCTTTATTCATTCCCGTCGCCATCCCGCCATACATGAAATAGCATCAACCCCCCCCTCCCCCCCCGGCGAGGTAGCGCTAGGAAGAGACAACAAAGGCCACATTCGTTCACACTCAGTCTCTAGCTATCATGTATAATGCACCGAAACCACACCTCCCTTTCCACATCCAGGCCCCACAAAACTTTCCATGGTTTACCCCATACGTTTCACATGCCCTGGTTTAATCCATTCACAGCAAGTCGACCCCGGTATACCACATCGTTCCAGTTCACTCCAGCTGGAGTTCCTCCAGCGCTCTGGAAGACAGCCACGTCCACTGGTAATGACCACAGGTCATCAAGTCTGGTGTTATATGTCTGCAACTGTGAGTGAGAACAGGTCGAGTCGCTAGGCACTCACTGTCTTTAGCATGGAGGCTGCATCTTGGGCATGACGGGTCTTGTGATGATGACCCGATCTTTGTAGTGTTTTGGGGAGGTGGTCGGTGGTCGGTGTCCAGAATGCAGGCGAAACCGCGTAACTCGTACATGTCTGAGAAGCGTAGTATCACACGGAAGTGGCGTTGAAGACTGGGATTGTAGGGGGAGCGGTTGATTAGCGCGCGTCTGAGTCATCAGACAGTGAACATGGTTTGTTAATTTAGCGTATGCAGGGGAGGGTGGAGTGTGTGTGTGTGTGTGTGTGTGTGTGTGTGTGTGTGTGTGTGTGTGTGTGTGTGTGTGTGTGTGTGTGTGTGTGAGTGGAAAACTGTGAGTATACGTTGTTGAAGCGTGAGGCTGGTGGGTGAGAATTTCACATCAATGTAGAGGGACTGATGGTTGGTTATGATGTTCTACGGGGACTACAGCTCTTGTGAAGAACTGGGGGACGACGAGCATGTACAGTGCAGTCAGATTACATAGGAGTTACACTATTGTTTCTTTTCGTGCAGCTGTTAAACGTTTACGGGTTAAACGTTTACGGTTGCTGAACAACCGCTGGTCGTTTTAAGCGCTCTGCTTAGCGTAGTTTGTGGTTCTTTGTGCTTGCTTTGGAAGGGGTGAACGGCCGAGCAAAGCAGGTGGAGTGGATGAGCTGTTTGTGGAGGATACCAAGTGGATTCTTTGCCATGTACGAAACTTATGGTGGTAAGTGTTCTGAGGACGTCTGCTTTGTTTTGATGTTCGTACTTTTGAGCGTGAACGTCACACGTGTGTCGTATGTTATACCTAGTGTGGTTGTTGTTTTACTGAGCAGGAAGGGTGGATCACTCGGGATTACAGGAGGGTCCAGAATGGATTAACATCTGTCAGGGATTAAACTGGGTGATGGTGGGTTTCTGAGGGGGAAGCAAACAGTCTGCTCTGAGCAAATCCAACTAAGTGAATGATTCAGTGCTGCATTTTTGTCGTGGCTTGTGTAGTGTAGTGAAGATGGTTAACGATTTTTTTTTTCAATTTGGTGGAGGGAGGCGTGAAGGATCACTTGTGTGAGACTAATGACGAATGCATGGTTGATGTGTATTGCAACTAGTACTGTGCAGGACGGGGACTCTGTCTCATGTCATGGTAGATTCTGGATAGGTTTTTTATAGCCGTCTTATTAAGGGATGCGGTTCCTTTGTGGCTCATTTTTGAACATACATGCATACATATATATATATATATATATATATATATATATATATATATATATATATATATATATATATGTGTGTGTGTGTGTGTGTGTGTGTGTGTGTGTGTGTGTGTGTGTGTGTGAGAGAGAGAGAGAGAGAGAGAGAGAGAGAGAGAGAGAGATGACCTCATATGAAGCTAGACAACACTGGTAATGAAAACGTCTCTGTGAGTTCATAATTCCCTCATAAGTCTTTCAATTAAAGTGGATCTCGTAACGTCGGGTGGGAAAGTCACTGCAAGGTAGACACATTCTATTTTCATACTTAGTGGAGCATAAATGAGAGTATAAGAAATACATTATCATTGATAAGTCGCGAGTGACATTTATCTTAGTTATCAAGCGCTTAATTAACCCATGCCAATCAATTTCTTCTGTTTTATCCTTTTTAGTTACTGAACTAAACTGATCTGTTAGCAAAAAACGCCGAGTGGCGTTTCCACATTGTAAGAGGGGTCGGTTTAATGTAAACTTGGGCACCCCGTGGCCTAGGGTGTACATTCCAGCCCTCTCTCTCTCTAAGCAAGCCTGTGACATCACACGTCCTTAGTGACATCACACGTCCTTAGTGATACATGTCCTTAGGGACATCATGCGTCCTCAGTGACACCCGTAAGTCCTTTGTGGCATCCTTACGTCCTTAGTGACATTACACGTCGTCAGTGATATCAAGCGTCCTTTGCGACGCCATACGTCCCCAGTGTCGTCATACGTCCTTGGCAGAGTCTTGGTGTACGTGACGGAGGCGAGGGAGAAGGACTCGTAAGGTATTACTTAAGGAGACAACTTGCTCCTGCTGGTCACAGGATAATTGTGGTACTTCCTTCATGAGCAATACCCTTCGGGAGTCATTTCCTTCATGAGTTACTCCCTTCAAGAGTCACTTTCTTCATAAGTTACTTCCTTCAAGAGTTATACCCTTCGTGTGGTACTTTTCCCAGGATTCACTTCCATCAGAAGCCACTTCCTCCCACACAAGCGACACAGGTCCCTCAACAGTGAGAGCCCGTCGCCTCCACCAATGGAGTTGTGGACAACAACAAGCCAGAGACCTTATCATAATCAGCAGGTGATTAATGAATATCTCCTCCACTCCCCTTCTCTCCCATCTTGGGATCATTCTTTCCCTTCATACCTCCTTCACTCTCTTTCACTCCCATCTTGGGATCATTCCTTCCGTTCATACCTCATCCACTCTCCTTCCCTCCCACCTTGGGGTCATTCCTTCCCTTCATACCTCCTCCACTCCCCTTCCCTCCTACCTGGGGATAAATTCTATCCTTCATACCTCCTCCGCTCCCTTTCCTTCCCACCTAGGGATCAATCCTCTCCTCAATACCTCCTCAAATTCCATTCCCAGTTTCCTCCTGACTCACCATCCTGTTCCAGCCATAATTAAGATGACGAATGCTGATAACCTAGTCACGGGACCATCAGCTCCCCTGTCATCTGTCCTTCCCACGTCCTCCCACAGTTCACGACCACCCCCGTCCACCCACATACCAGCCTAGAGTCCACACCCGTGGTAGGACACACTACGCCCCATGCCAGCAGGATGAAAGATCCTCAAGAAACGCTAGTGTAGAATAAACAATAACCACTGGGGTAAGACGATCAACGCCCCAGCACGGAAATATAATGAAATAGAAGACTTCCGTAGGGACACCCCAGCGGCAACATGAGTCATATGACAGTCAGCAATAACGATATAGGTGAAGACCAAAGAAACGGCGAGTGAATCCATGAACACACGGAAGTCTGTGTTGAAAATCACATCTGAAGAAAACGGAAAGTACACTTCTGTACGAGTCCTCGAAAGAGAAGTTTAAGAAATATGGTTGAAATCCCACACCAGACTGTCGGCTCAGTACGACTGTCCCCTGACTGGTAGGTAGGTAGGTAGGTAGGTACCTCTCACTGGTGAGGATCAACGTGCCAGATCTACGAGCAGTCATCCTGTAAACCAAAAACACAGCCCCGGGAAAGTGCTGACCGGACGACACATACATCATCATCATACTGTCACATGGAAGACTTTCACAACCTTATCAACAGCGGTCGACGATAACGGAGGAGCACCTGACGAAGCTCATCCCTCGACCGTAGTTCTAATTTTGAGCCTCTTGTATAGCACTGCGACTCTGGACGTATACGGCAACAACTGCACGAAGGAATCGCTAAAGCCACTGCGATGGATACGAACCCAACCTACACACACACACACACAACACACACACACACACATATATATATATATATATATATATATATATATATATATATATATATATATATATATATATATATATATATATATATATATATATATTTTTTTTTTTTTTTTTTCAAACTATTCGCCATTTCCCGCGTTAGCGAGGTAGCGTTAAGAACAGAGGACTGGGCCTTTTTTGGAATATCCTCACCTGGCCCCCTCTGTTCCTTCTTTTGGAAAATTAAAAAAAAACGAGAGGGGAGGATTTCCAGCCCCCCGCTCCCTCCCCTTTTAGTCGCCTTCTACGACACGCAGGGAATACGTGGGAAGTATTCTTAATCCCCTATCCCCAGGGATAATATATATATATATATATATATATATATATATATATATATATATATATATATATATGTGTGTGTGTGTGTGTGTGTAATGGACACATACGGCCCAATACCCACCTCTTGTACTGCTTACCTCACTGTAAGTGTATATGTGCAATGCCCCATCAAGTACTGTCCATGTATCTACGTTATGGATACATATGACCCTGAACCCACGACTGTAACTTGTCTCATATTCATATACCTCCGTACACTCCAGTCAGTCGGGAGCCTGTAATGTCCTGCCCATGAGACATGAGGACTAGTAAATAAAAGTTATCAACTTCAACTGAAATAGCGTCATTACTGCAAGTTCAGGGTAAGGTCTCTTAATATCGTCAAAACCCAACATTACAAGTTGGACCTCGTTATATCGTCAACACCTCAAGGTAAGTGTGAGACCTCTTAATATCGTCAGACCCAAGTTAGGGTCGGGCCTCTTACTATCGCCAAACCCTACACTAAGAGAAAGCCCTTGTTATATAGTGTGTACCCCAAGTGAAGGCTAAGGCCTCGTGATATCGTCTGCATCATAAGTAAAGTGAAGGGACTCGTAATATCGTCTGCATTATAAGTGAAGTGAAGGGACTCGTAATATCGTCTGCATTATAAGTGAAGTGAAGGGACTCGTAATATCGTCTGCATTACAAGTGAAGTGAAGGGCCTGCTAATATCGTCCGCATTATAAGTGAAGTGAAGGGACTGCTAATATCGTCTGCATTATAAGTGAAGTGAAGGGCCTGGTAATATCGTCTGCATTATAATTAAAGAGAAGGGACTCGTAACATCGTCTGCATTATATGTAAAGTGAAGGGACTCGTAGTAACGTCTATACTTAAAGTTACGTGCAGAGTCTCTAACGATCGTCAGCACTATAAGTTATGGGTCGAACCTCTAAAAGTTGAGAGGTTCGATCCCATAACTTAAGAGTCTGTAAACAATCGTTCGCACCCGACAGTAAGCTGCTGACATTCAAATAACGCCAACGTCATGAACAAGGAGTCTGCTGCCCTCTAATGATTTCATAACCTCCAAGCTAAAAAGGTCGTGGGTCTGCAAAAACTGCAAATAACAGAATTACACTTTACTGCACGACAGTCTCCAAATATAGATCAACTCCTCAATGGAAGACGCACCCAAGCGCGACCAGGAGTTAACGCGACCTGGAGTATTAAAATCCACGCTGGGTGATGGCCCAGCGATGCAGGCATGATGGCTTCCGCCTCATACCAGTGTGACTGAGACCCTTAATGACAACCACTAGCAACACTAAAGCTTTAAATGTAGTATGACCATAACTTGACCAGTGAACACATCGTATACATGTGTGTGTGTGTGTGTGTGTGTGTGTGTGTGTGTGTGTGTGTGTGTGTGTGTGTGTGTGGATTTACGATAGTGGAGGTGGTTACCACAAGCATCAACCTGAGCACTACACACGCTTCTTATGCTTCATCACCCTCACCCACCGCTACCCTCTATCCCTGACGCCCTCACTTTCACCACACCCACCCCAGCCCCTATCCCTCTACCGCCACCCTGATGACACACTTCTCTAACACTAGCCTCACACACACACACACACACACACACACACACACACACACACCAACAACAGACCAGTTCATCTCAGCTCCACACATCCGCACACCTCCCCTGACCCCTCGCAAACACTCAGGTTCTCATAAATCGATTTTACGACTCTTTTCTAATTATCTTAATCACTTCTTTAGCCTCACTGCTGCCCGGAGGGAAGAGTTATCTCTTCCCACCTCAGCTCAGTCTTCCCCTACTTGTGCCAGACCCAACCTGGAATCACCATACTGAGTTAATCCAGATAAGCCACTTTACCTGTGTTTATCTACACAGCTGTTCTATCACAGATGACCTTCTCTTATCTTCTGGCCCTTCTCCAGCAGTTACTACAGAGGGGAAACTTCATGAGAGTCCCTGACATCAACCCTCACTTCATGCTGGTCCTGAAGATGAAATCCAGCGGAAGACTCCGTTATGAAAAACCTCATACAGTTTGCCCCCCAGCCAGCCAGCCAGCCAGCAGCATCCTTGAATGTCGCGAAACACGACAAATTCTCCCGACTTTTCCGACAGCATTCACTTCAGCCTCCACACCACCAGTGGTCCTCCAGCTTGAGGGACATCTGACATCTGCCTCCCATCCGTAGGCCATCTTGTCCCTCGTCTTTCACACTCTATGGCCACGAAGATGCGACCTTCAGGTAATGATCTCTGACTTACCCGTTTCAAGAGTCAGGTAAAAGTTCCCTATGCCAACCTCTCCTACGCTACCTAACTTCACTACTGTAACCACCTCTCTAGCTAAGGTAAATCTACTGGGATCCCTAATTGCTAAATCTTCAACCACAGATGCAAGGATCTGTCTCACTCCTTACTCTGGCCACACAAATCCAGCCCCTCCCGCCCTCTGCCAACTCCTACGTTCTAAGTCCACAATGTTTTGTCAGCTCAGCAAAGTTGCCACTCTAGATGCCGTTCGTGCTCTGAAGAAATGTGCTCAAGAACTGTCCTAATCCACTGTAAGCTCTCAAGACTTTCCGCAGTCCACTGGTGCCCCACCCCTCCTCCTGGACACCCCCCTACATACAGACCATTCCCGAGGGCAAAGTAAAGTAAACCTTCTTGTCCATCCAGCCACAGACCAAGACCACCTCGCCCCTCTCTTACTTCTGAAGTCAAAGAAACTGCCATAAAGAACTTTTCCGTCGTCTCGCAAGACAAACTAATTTCAGACATGGTGGTAAACATTTCGCACCGGCTCTCCCGCTGAACTTGAACTTCTTCCCGTCACACGGGGTCTTCCATATGTTGTTGTTGCTTGTGTGGTTAAATATGTACGTCCCTCTCCGTCCTGGACATACGTGTGATGCTTAAGGCAAAGTCTGCCACCAGGTTCTCGACAGATCACCTCGTATGATCTTCCTCTCCTGAACCTCCTCTCTTCTCTCTAACCACAGCACCTGTGCAGTGGTAAATGGACCACAAGTCTCTCTTCCCATCAATACTCTAACACTCCCACGGGTCTCTTTCTTCCTCCTACACCACCCACACACCAGCAGATGACACCAGTCTTCAGATAAGTCAAAAATCTTCCACCGCTTACATCAAGGCGGCAACACTTGACTCCCGCCATGTCGCCCTTCTACTCCCAGTCCGGATCCCAAAGCCTCTTCCCAACGGAGGAACTCAACCCTATAACGACGCTTCAGAAACTACAGCACTAACTCTTCCTCACACATGATAAATTCTAATTACCTCATTTTCAGCGAGACACTAATTGCACCCCTTCTGCCTACGCGAACATCCACGAAATAACCATCAACCAGATCCTCTCCTGGAGTCCAATCATCTGCGCCTCCTGAATCTGCCCTTTTTATCCTGCGACCGTCCATACCTCACAGCCAGCCGAATGTGCCCGCTGCACTAGTGCCATGCAGGTCTTCACGTGGAAACCTCTTCCCACATCTGTGTGAACAACCCAGCAACGCCCCAGTAGACCTTCCTGTGTGAAGTCCAACCCTGAATACCCGACACATACCTACGACCCAGCCTACCTCACCTCCGGCCCCTCGCACCCCTTGATGTCTGTAGGTTTGTGCTCCCTCTATACTTCCTTCTCACTTGGCTACTTCCATCGAGCTGCCCTCTGTCTGAACCAAGACTTCCCACTCCCTACTTGTCACTCGTAAAAAGTCATTCTCTCTTTTATCATCTTTATACTGTCTATCACCTCTATAATATCTGCCACCTCTACACTTTCTATAACCTTTATACTATCTATCATCATTTTATGATGTGAAGTCTCCAGTCACGGACAAAAGTCCACGTCAAGGCCGGGCCTTAACTGAAATATAGAAAGAATTATGAAACGGAAAAAGACAAGGGAAAGTATTTACGAATTTTTGAGAAAGTGAAAAATCTGTATTTTGAGATGCGCCAAGTCATAGTATTGGAAGAGACATGAGAAGGTAGAGTTGCAAAGCTTAGACGTGTATAGGGAAAGAAGCAGGTATCAAAACGGCCCACCCTCTACAATATCTATCAATCACTTTTATACTTTCATTATGTCTATACTATCTATCAATCACCTCTATACTATTAACCGCCCCTACACTATCTATCATCTATGGAGGCACTCCCCGTGTGAGTCATTACTTCCCATCTACGTACACTGTGTGCAGCCTCGTCTACTCACTCTCCATCACTCTGCAGGAGCAGGAGGTCATCCAGTCGTCTGGGATGGATCAGTAACATCTCTAAACCTTCACCATAAATACAAACTTATCTCAGTTCCAGGTGGTACCATGGCAGTCCCCACTTGATCCCCACTGAAGCTGTACAAGTGTGTTAGCAGTGTCGCAGTTGTTCCACTGTATCGTTGGTGTATGATGGTATTTCCGGGTGTTCCACTGGAACAGTGTCAGTGTGCGGTATTTCCCCTTATAACCCTCATCCCCTTCCTATCCCCAACCTTCTAAACCCCTCCCCATCAACTCTACCGTCACCAACACCACCAATTGCCCCTCTTAAGCTCCCCCCCCCCCAATCATCTCCAACACTTCCTCTCTCAGGCACCAACCCCCCCCCCCCCTTCCTCCTTCTCCTCCCCCTGCCATTAGGTAAACACCACAGCATCAGCTGACTCCAGGAGGATTACTGATGACGTCATCAGGTGTTGCCTTCCCGAGGATTATCTATGACGTCAACAGGTGTGCCATCCAGGAGATTACTGATGACGTCACCAGGTGTTGCCATCGCGAGGGGACTGGTGTGGGAGACGGACTGTATACTTAACTGAGCGTCTGAGGACTGACTGCCTGAGTGACGGGGGAGTGTCGTAAACTGGCTGAATATAATGGTGAATGATTAACGTCCAAGCTGAATGATGAATCCACTGACTTATTCAGCGCGGCAATAGTCTGACTCTGATTATTATTTTTCATTTTTTTTTGCCAGGATTCACAGACTTCTGAGCTAATCAAAGGATCCAGTGCCTTAACTCACGGAATCTCAGTGGCTACTGACCCCACCACACCCCCCCCACCAAAACACACACACACACACACACACACACACATACAATCTCATCTTCACATTGGAATTCAGCGTGAGGAGTCTCCTACAAATCACATGTGTTGACAGTCTGTATAAAATGTTCACGTCGTGGCAAAACTATGGAGGGAGGGGAAGTGACTGTCAAGCGCACAACCTCAGCCGAAACCAGGACGTACTGAGGGAAGCCCACGGGGAAGAGGTCTTCACGGTCCTTCCTTTGAGTCGCAGAGTTGGTACACACACTACACACACACGCTGAGGGGTCGACACAAACACTGGGGGTCGACACACACACTGGGGGTCGACACACACACACGCTGAGGGGTAGACACACACACACGGGGTCGACACACACACACACGCTGAGGGGTCGACACACACACTGGGGGTCGACACACACACACTGAGGGGTCGACGCACACACTGGGGGTCGACACACACACTGGGGGGTCGACACACACACTGGGGGTCGACACACACACTGGGGGTCGACACACACGCCGGGGGGTCGACACCAACACACTGGGGGTCGACACCCACACACTGGGGGTCGACACCCACACAATGGGGGTCGACGTCATGAGGAGGACCCGGGTATGGGGTTATGGAGATGAGGAGGACATGGGTAGAGGCGGGCGTGGGGAGGACCTGAGCAGAGGTAGGCGTGGGGAGGACCTGAGCAGAGGTGGGCGTGGGGAGGACCTGAGCAGAGGTGGGCGTGGGGAGGACCTGAGCAGAGGTAGGCGTGGGGAGGACCTGAGCAGAGGTGGGCGTGGGGAGGACCTGAGCAGAGGTAGGCGTGGGGAGGACCTGAGCAGAGGTGGGCGTGGGGAGGACCTAGAGGTAGGCAGGAGAGTCACGGGGGGGGGGACGTGAGAGCGTGGGAAGAACATGAGCAATGGAAGGGTGAAGAGTAGGACAAGATAACTGACAGACTAGGGGGGGAAAGGAGATAATGATGAAAGTGTGGGATGAAGGCAATAATCAGAGAAAGACGTGGGTGGGACACACCAGGAGGAGGGAGAGGCAAGGAGAAAATGAATAAAAAAGGAAAAAAAAGTCAGTGAAGACGCGAGGACAAAGAGCGACACTAGACGAGCAACTGTGGAAATTGAGTCTCTCCTTATAACTGCCTGAGATATCATCGTATCACACCCATTATCACAACTGCTGGCTATTTTTAGCAGGAGGGTGACGCTCCCCTTGCAACACTGCACGGCGCTCAATTTGCAACACTGCACGACGATTCGCCTTGCAACGACGTACGTCGCTCAACTTGCAACACTGCACGACGATTTACCCTGCAACATGCACGACGCTCCACTCGCAACTCTGCACAATACTCACTCTGCAACACTGCACGACGCTCACCTTGTAACACTACACAATCCTCACCTCGCAACTCTGCACGAGGATCAACTTGCAAAAATGCACGTCGCTCCACCTTGCAACAACACTTCAAGGACGATCCACCTGCATATGCAGCCCTGAACGATGCAACACACGAAACACAACAGGGTAATTGATGCAACAAACACAACGGACGCACCATGGGTTAGGGACCATGGCAAGGGGGGCCCCTCCGTAAGGGGAACCACCCCACTGCCTCAGACTGTGCGGCCAGCAAGTGGGACTGTCTGCTGGGGTCCTATATCATCTCACCCACCTCGTGTGCCTATCGACTGTAAGTGAAGACGTCCTTGACTGTGCGTGAAACCGTCCGTGACTGTACGTGAAGACGCCCGTAACTGTACGTGAAGCCGTCCGTGACTGGTAATGTGTGAATTCGTCCGTGATGGTTGACAGGATGTGACCCGTCCTTGACTGGCCGGCTGTACGTGTACCCGTCCATATCTGTCTGGTAGAATGTATACCAGTTTACTGAACGTAGGCAGCCATTTGACGGAAGAAAAAAAAAAAACTCGAGATATTAACAGATATCATAGCACTGGGAGGCCATGACCAGTTACTAGTTAACTGATCATACAAGCGCTTAAGGTTAGAGTGGGCTGGATATTTCCTCACTTCGGGTAAGCGTATGGGTGAAATAGCCAGGGTGGCACATGTACAGGAATGTTTAGAGTCAATGGTATGCTTTATGCATTATGAACTTGAGTACTATTAACTGAAGAGTGATTTTGGTGATAAAGTTGACACAACCACAGCTGTTCACTCGCATAGCTATGCACACTTGTTCGTGGATGGTCGATGAAGTTCACAGTGGTGGGTATAGGAGATGTCTTATATATATATATATATATATATATATATATATATATATATATATATATATATATATATATATATATATATATATATATATATATCCGTCAGAACGAGATCTGTGTGGAACAAGTCGATTGCGGTAACGAACGGCGTGATGGAGGGGGTGTTGGAGTGTGTGGGAGGAGGTCTCTGTGAGCGAGGTGGGGGAGGGGGAGGAGGGGTGTCAGCGGTTTACTACCAAACTGCCGTATGGGCTGCCGATGTTGGTTGTAAGATGGTGGTGGACAGGGTCAGCGAGATGAGGCCCCCTTGGGAGATGGTGTTAAGGAGCGCCCAGGATCATTCTGCATGCCCTTTTACGTATCCGTCCATGACTGGCTGGCGGCAAATACACCCGTCCATGACTGGCTGGTAGAATGCATACCAGTCTGTGATTGGCTGGCTACTAGTATGTGAACCTGTCCGCGACTGACTGGTAAGATACATACCAGTTCGTGACTGGCGGACAGGCTGTGCGTTCGTATCAGTGACTTTCTGGCAGTAAGCGTACCTGTCCTTGACTGGCTGGTTCAATCCATGCACACCATTCCATGACTGGCTGGCTGTACGTGCATACCAGACCGTAAAGAGTCGACCACCTGGATGTGTATCTTCAACGCCTCGACGGTTTTAAGGAGTGAGGGGCATATGCGACAGTCGGTGCTACATGGACATACCGTTACACAAAACCGTCTTTCACGTTCAGGTCCTGCGGGACTTTCGACCATCACTGCCCGGTGCGGTATAGATGTAATAATCATACAAAGCTTGATATACATTAGAGTTCTGGAAGACTCTCGGCCATCATGGTATGAAGTTTATGATCGAAACTGTAATCAAAATCTTAAAATAGAAATTTTTCACTTTGAAAATCCTTTACAGGGAATCAACACACACACACACACACACACACACACACACACACACACACACACGACAATTTGCCCATTTGTATCAAAGACGTGTGTCAACGGCATTATGCTGCTCCCACTAATGCAGCTGACGAAAGGGAACAGGAACATGGTAATGTGTGTGTGTGTGTGTGTGTGTGTGTGTGTGTGTGTGTGTGTGTGTTGCAAAGGGGGATAGAGGCTGAGTGTAGTAGTAAATCCCGTCTTGAAACTTCGAATTTATCGTATAGAATTGCGTTGTAGGCTCCAGTCACGGACTACAGTCCAAATCAAGTCCAAGGCTTTCCTGAAGTATAGAGAGGCCCACAAGGCAGGTCCCTAAAACAATGTATCATACATTTGTTCAGATCAGGACGAAAATAACAATACCAAGGCAGAGCTAATAACAAAGACTCAAAAACTTGTTTTGCTACAACACTGCAGGTACAAAACACAATCAGAATCATACCCAAACTAGAAATTATTATTAGGTGATAATTCATTACAAAAAAACAAAACCGATATGTAAAAATTAATCCTAAACCACTACACTACTCTCCTGCCATCTATAATTACACCAAACATAAACACGGGCGCGTAAACAAAGGGAGCCGTGAACCTGAAGATGCCGCAAGGCATCACTCCTCCGGCTTACCACTTTTCCCTAATATTCGCCTCTTGGGTATACACACCGGCCACCAATGCCACCCTAACTCTTCACATCATGCCTTTGGTATTCTCTCATTCTGCTATACCTAAACATATACATGTATACATAAATATACTAGCCTCTGGCTGATACACCTCTTTTTCTACGCTCACCCCCTCCATTTGGCGAAGGGTGGAACTCGCTGGGGGTGCGTAGTCAACGGTATGGCATTCTTGCGTCACACGTCGTAACGCCTACGCAATACCCGGGCTAGTACTGATGCCATACGCACCTCCCTGTTTATTCACTTTACGTCGTCATAAACTGTATTAATCCCCTGCACAACTTCAACCTTACAAATGGAGAAAAGGTGATATTCTCAAGGGTTTAAAGACGCTTTCATGACGTTTATGCCATATGTTCTTGTGTACAAAGACAAAATTCCACTGAAAGGAGCCACTACGGCGGCGAGAGTGTAATCGATAGTTTCTGACGTCATCCCTGACGTCACGCACTAAGGCGCCGATGACCGTACTTGGTCCGACACTTTCCTTAAATATTTTCCTTCAAGCTATATCATTCTCTATAATTCGTTACCTCAAAACTAATTGTTTAAAAGTGATATCACAAAAAAAATCGTGGAACTGAATAGCAGACGTCTTAGGGAAGAATGAAAGGCCGGTATTTATGCATATGGCGATGTCTGGCATGAAATCTCAGCACAAGTGAATGAATCTACGCCGCCAAAAAACTTGACCGTGAAAGGTCTTGAAGGTTACGACCAATACAAAGGCGACGCGACCAATGACATAAGACGCGCACGATGCTCACACAAATGCTCCAATAACTCACTAACGAGCGGAACTGCACACAGAGAAAGCCCAATATCCAATTCCCAAGATAACGCATAGTTTCTGATATTAGCGAGAAACCTTTATTAGCGTTTCTGTCTTGCATTTCATGGAACTCTTAGGGAAAAACGCAGCCGCTACGCCTGAGCAGCCCTTACAATAGTAATGATTTAGCAAAGTTTTAATGTTGATATAGAATAAATTACTCTATGGTTCACTAACGCATTTTTTCAAATAACGTTTCTGAAGCGAAACAAAATTTTATTGAGGATCCACAGAAATCTAAACAATATCTTAACACGGCAAACTGTCGTTTCGTCTAATTTTCAACTTGAACAAAAATGCGAGGGTTGAACTCATACACCTTGTCCGTCATAAC
Source organism: Panulirus ornatus (assembly GCF_036320965.1). Classification (NCBI taxonomy): domain Eukaryota; kingdom Metazoa; phylum Arthropoda; class Malacostraca; order Decapoda; family Palinuridae; genus Panulirus; species Panulirus ornatus. The sequence goes on along the minus strand of NC_092281.1, from coordinate 23,818,297 downwards.
CCCCCCCCCCCCATAGTTACGTAAACCGTCTCCAGGAACTTACAGGAATGAATGGGCATACATCGCGTGTTGGGACATTTAATTTCGAAAATGAGTCTGGCTGTTGCTGCCTCCCACCCACCCTATGCCTGGATATCCGGGGTCAGCGGGTGCACACGGGTGGGGCTGGAGGGGAGAGGGGGGGCGAGGATTACGTATCTGGGGGATATAGAGGGGAGGTGGGGAGTGGCGGCCGGTGGATGGTGTATGGGTGGGTGGGGTGGGGGGGTGTTGTGGAGGGGGGGGGGTTAGTGTGATGTAAGAGGGAAGTTGTTTAGGAAATTAATGACTTGTGAAGGGGAGAGGATGGTGTGGTTAGGGGGTGAGGCGAGGGATGGGTGATAGGGTGGCGGCGGTGGGGGGGAGGGGGAAAGGAATGTATAGGTAGGGAAGGAGACGTCGAATGACGCAGTTGTTACACTCGGCCAAGCAAGCATTCAAAGACGTCACACAAGGGTTGCTAGGGGGCCAAACCACACACGGGTGGTGCGTCACACACACACACACACACACACAAGCGGGTGGGCCCCACAAGGGTGTCAAGAGAGCCTATCTCAAGGAATCATTCCTTATGAAGTGAAAAAGACAGGCAGCCGGAGTGGACAGTCACGGACTGTGCGGCGAGAGTTAAGGAGCAGAGACAGTCAAAATATGAACAGTCAGTCAGTCTTGGTCAAGGAAGTGTTAACTTCAATAAGGAAAACCACCAAATAAAACTCGTAATTTCGCCTTAAGTTTGCATACACCAGGGTTAATCCACCAGCCCCAGACTGTGCTTCCCATGGTCAAATTACTGAAGAAGAAACCCACAGTACATTACTTTGTCACTGATAAATATGGTGGTCCTTTACTCGGTAAAAGTTGGCTTATCTTTTAATCTTACAGATATTTGGTCTTGCTAATTCCATATTTGCATTTCATAAACCATTATTATTGAACTCAAAAGCTTCAATTTCCCCACAGATGGATATATCCGCTTCAGAGCGTTTCAAAATGTAATGTGTTCTAAGACTAGCCTATATATATACATGACAGGTTAAAACGGTAAAAGACATATCAGAATGCGTGGAACCTGAAAGACATCGGTTCATCAGTCTAAACAAAAAGGCTCATTAGTAACAGAGTAGTGGCGTCTTCCGTGCCCAAACATGACTGCAGTAACCAACAACAGCTCCCTCTCGTTGTCGTTTGTCGCTGGTTGGGCCGGCGCGGCGGATCCACCCTACATTCAACTTCGGACATTTACCGTGGGAATACACAAGGATCCGTCCGTATTATACGATGATTACTATTTTCAATTCATAGACTTTCCAGAACGTGTAAGGTATAGCGGCGCCGACTGCGGCAGGAGCCGATGGGTGACGATAAAATACTGCTTGAGTTCGACGTGTCATATCAGATGTAGTGCTGGTACCGTGTGGTGTCGGATGCAGGGTTTGTGCCGTGTGATGTCAGACGCAGGGTTGGTACCGTGTAGTGTCGGATGCAGGGCTGGTGCCGCGATGGCGAAAAATGCACCTCCGTTTAATTTACTGTCTCCCTCACCTCCAAGGCATCTCTCAAGACAGCGGACCCCCAATGAATTTAACGTAAGTCACCCTAAAATGGATGCAAAAAGAATGCATATGAAATTAATTTGAGCTCCCTAGTTGCGTGTAGACTGGAAAAATTTATAGGAAGAACATTAGACCAAAAGAAGACAAACACATGGCATACTGTTCGAAAAGTAGGAAGTATTATACGGTCAAGTCTAGTGTGGCTGGTCTGTACACAAAAAACTATATCATTTTAACAGTGTCAAGGCCTGAGCGGCGGGGGACACGATGCAACACAGATCGTGGGAGCTGTGTCCGAAATAATACCTGTGGAACTGAGAGAAGGAAGCAACACCACGACCAACGGATAAAACATTATGGACAATATCCCGACACATCTTGTACTGTACAGGATGAAGTGTCTTTCACACAATTTACCAAGCTCATTGTATTGTAAGGCGCGAGAGTAATTCTGATAACAAAGATTGCACCTCGTCCATCCACCATGGACAAGAGGGGCAAACTCCCATAGTTATCTATAGCCCAGCTTAAGTCGAGGTCTTTACCGACGCTTTTTGTAGAGTCATATTTATGTGGTTCTCCTCGCGTGATGACGTAAACATGGGTTGGCTAGTGTTCATCCCATTCGTCTTAAGTCTAAAGAAAGACGTTCGGGTTTATTCTTGATGACTGTCTTTAAGCTACAGGCAGACAGACCCAAAGTATAGCCAACTCCATCCTTGGAGGTAATAACAGAATTAGTTAAATGTTCCTATAACACATTCTGAACCCAGTTTGTGAAGGAATCCTAAGAGAGTGTAGTCTACCATGAGTTATATTATACCTAGGATGTCGTGCTCCTGACACAAGAACGACTCCGGAGGAAATTTAATGAAAAGAGAGAGAATCGCTCACATTGATATCTTTCTTGGAGGATTAAAGAAAGAAAATAAAATCAATGACAATAGCGAACGGTTCAGCTGTTGAGGATGAATGCCCAAATGTTCCTCTTGACTCACCGTTCCTGGCAGGAGCCGTTGTTATGCGATACAACAACACTGGCTTAGAGGCGGCCCCAGTGGCTCGCTGTACTGCCCCATCCATATCCATAATTCGTGAGAGAACGCCTCCGGTGGTGTCCGTGTCTGTGTGAATAACGGCGTCCTGTATGATTCCCAGACTGAACCAGGTTGTAACTCGATCATGCGCTCACGAGGAGGAGAGAGAACAATCACGTCGGATGGAATGATTTCCCATGGGGCATGAGGGTGTAGCTGATGTCTCATAACCGCCATATATTCTGACCTCACGAGTATGGTTTAGCGATCCATCGTAAAGAATGAGTCCCCCTGGAAGGGGAAGTTTCGAAGGCTTTTGTGCAAGGGATTGGGATGTGTTTATCGACGTATCCGGATCCCAAATATGAAGACTGGTTTCGAAAATTCAGTCTCAAGACCATATTCTTTCCTCGTAAGCAAAACCCCAGTTGTTCTGAGACAAGAGTAATAATTGTCATGAATTCATCCTACCTTTTCTCAAGCCTTCTAGCCTTTCTGTCATGTAGCGAAGTTGACCATTAGAGAGCACCTTTATTACTACACGTATTAACCTTCTCAGACACTCACACACACCCTTCTGGAACACACTGTCTGGCCCTATTGGTATGAGGTGCTAGAGAGTACAGAAAAAGCTTCCTGAAGCGCAACTGTCTCCTGCCCATTGGCAACAGATCCCGCAATAATGGTAGACTGATCTACACCCCCTTACTTTTCACATCGCTACCTTCGTACTCCCTTATTCTACACATGTATCACTTCACACAACCCTTAATTCAATCACCCTCACTATACACACCCTTTGACTTAACATACTCCTCACTTTGTTCGTCCCTCGCTTTATCCAGCTTTCACCTTTACACACCCTTCACCTTACATATCCCCTTACACGCATTCACTTTACACAATCTTTTTTTTTTACAACCCCTCACTTTTCAAACCCCTCATTTTACACACCCCTCATTTCACGTATCGCTCACTTTACATATTCATCATTTTACACAGCCCTCACTCACCGACAAAAATGCCATAGGGGAAGATACAGTTTTTGCTTATCAGTCCAATTAAAGTGTTTTCCTCTTCATTCCGTAAAATCTTGTTGGATCCAGATGCTAACAAGGTGCTGGCACTGTGGATGTGTGTGATGGATATGTAGTGGGTGTGTGGTGAGTAGGTAGTGGGTATGTGAAGGGTGTGTGCAGGGTGTGTCGTGGGTAAGTGGCGGTTAATAACATTAGTGGCCTGAAGGAAGGATGTGTGGGTGAAGGAGGCGGATGTGTGCGTATTGTCTGTGGTGTTGGTGTGATGTGGGTGGTGAAGGTGAGGTGTGGTGTTGGAGGTGGAAGTGTGGCATGTTGTGGGTGGTGGACGTATATGGTGGTAATATGCTCTTATGATATTCTAAATATTCACATAAAAGAGGGAATCTGCTTCAAATTAAGGGAAATTTGAATAATAAGATATAAATCCACATACGAACTCATAAAACACTTTAGATATTATGAAAATCTGGTGTGGATATGAATTTCCCGAAACGGAACCATATGTACAAGAACATATAAAGCGGACTGAAGCAGCGCAATCCAACCCCTTGTATGGAGACAAATTCGAAGCCACATCAGTCTTAGACCAATAACGTGGGCTATATAACAAACTGGAACGGAATCATAAAGTCAGAGGAAGATTGGAAGATAGTGTCAAAAAGTCATCAAACTGTCTGTCAGTCAGGGAAGAAAGGTGACAAGTGATCTAAAACGGCAGGGTAGAGGGTGGAAGCCAGCTCGGAGCAGGTCTGGGAGGGATGGACTAAGGTGAGGTAAAAACAAATGGAGATGGATAAGAGCCTTAGAGAACGCCTGCACGTAATATCAGTCACTAATTACAAATCGCAAACACGAATAATTCAAAAATACAAACGCTAAAATGAATACGGAGATCTTTACTTCATTTATGGGTATTTCTTTATGAGGGGTAAACCGACTAAATATGTGCTAGACATTACAAAACATGTGCTAGACATTACGAAATATATGCTAGATATTACGAAATATATGCTAGACATTACGAAATATATGCTAGATATTTCGAAATATATGCTAGACATTACGAAATATGTGTTAGACGTTACCTGAAGCTAAGTCTGGCGTCCAGTTCCTGCAGTGGTGGGGGGAGACAGACCTGTAAGGAATAAGGTACAAGATTAATCCTTGGCCGACAACTGTTAGAGACAACACGCACGGAAAACTTAAGTGGTAAAGCAACAGACAGAACTAACAAAGAGGCAAAATTTATACGAATATAGTGCATATGAGAACCAGGAGACCAAAGTGAAAATGGAAGGATGGAGTGGAAAAGAATTTGAGCGATCGGGGCCTGAATATGCATAAGGGTGAATGGCGTGAACGGGATAGAGTGAATTGGAACGATGTGCTATACTGGGGTCGACGTGGCGTCAATGGACTGAATCAGGACACGTGATACGTCCGGGGTAAACCATGGAAAAGTCTGTGGAACCTGGATGTGGATAGGGATCTGTGGTTTAGATGTTCTACACATGACATGTGCAAATATATATATATATATATATATATATATATATATATATATATATATATATATATATATATATATATATATATATATATATGATATATATATATATATATATATATATATATATATATATATATATATATATATATATATATATATATATATGTAGGGGGGGGGGGGGGGCTCTGGTACATCTATTCCACTGAGAAACAGCTGTCAGGGTAGACTCGACCTGTTTACGATTCTGGTACCTGGATGGCTGTATATCTCTTCTGCGACACCACAGTTCTCGTTTACTGCAGGAGTTATTACTCAAAACAGACCACCAAGAGTTCATGACCTCTGTGCCATACCTTTGTCCTCATATCTTTTCTTATTACTGACTGCCAGACATCTGATGCCGTCTTGCGGGTGTTCCCCTGCAGGCACCAGGCTCCTTGCCTGAATATATTTAGCTTCTTTATATTCTTGTGCTGGGGCGTCGATCGTCTTTCCCCCCGTGTTTATTGTGGTCTATTTCTGCCCCTCTCTATTCGCGTCTCCTGGAGATCTTTACGTTGTTGGTGTGGAGGACATACCCCGGCGGTGGGCGTCGACCAGTATGCTGGTGAAGGGGTGTTTTATGTTCTATAATTTCCCACGGTGGGAGTGTTGGGCGTGACGGTGTTTGCACCTGATGGCGAGGATCGCTGATCACTGTGCCTTTTCTACTGTTCTATGCCGCGCGTCTTATGTCTTATCTATATCTTCATGGGTTTATGATTTCTTGAACCTGGTCCGTGTTTCCTCTGTGCTACCAGTCGCTGGGTCTGTGTTTGTTTGGGAGACCAAGTGTGAGGGTTGTGTAGGCTAGCTAGGTGTTGCCCTCCTGCCTTACCTGCCTGGGCCAACACCCTGCATACACACACACACACACACACACACACACACACACACATACACACATATACATCTATACCTTCACAACACAGCTCAAGAAGCTTCTCTCCTCCTCCTCTTCTTCCTTCTCTCCAGCACACACACACACACACACACACACACACACACACACACACACACGACACAAATTTCATTTTTACTTGATGTTATGCAACTCCACTTCGCTAATGACGATTACGAATTCAAGCGATCTCCATTATGAGGATTACGTAGAAATACACAACAAGCTCCTGCTAATCCCCGTACTGCAGGTGGAGTTCGCTATCGCTTGCCTTGATTGGTGGGAGAGGCGGGTACTTGCCGGGGCAATTAGACTTCCGTTAGCCATTCATCTCCTTCGAGAGTTGATATCCGCAACGGCTCAGTGTAACAAGGTCTCTCAGTGACACTCCCCTGTGGGTCTGACGCCAATGAGCGTACCCAGGACCAAAGAATTGAAGGGGTATTTCAGGTCATATACACAGAATAGTCTCTCTTCTGGGGTGATAGCATGAACTCTTCCAATTATTCATCATCATAACCACAACTAGAAAATGTGTCCAGCGTACGAAAAAAAAAATCACATTACATCTGGGCTCCGGATGAAGGTACTCTCAAATGTTCCTCTTCGAGGAACATGGTGCTTAACGTTCAGCTGTGGAGCCAGCCATGGCAGGGACACCTTTTCAGATCTTACAAGATGGTATAGTAAGGAACTGAAGCCTCTAAGCCAGTCTTCTCTCCTCTTCACCTCAAACCACACACAGTCCTTGTCTCTCATGTGCTGTCTCATCAACGTATGTGCTTTCCGTATCTCCTCACGCCAGGACACTTGTATCAAAGGTCAAGGGCGACATTCCCTTGAAGAAAAATGGTAAGGAGGAAGGGGAAGTTCCCTAAGAAATCTCCCATTTATGTTGGAGCTCAATGTGATCTGTCGGAAGACGGACGGACGGACGGACGAGAGTGACGGAGAGACGGACACACACCGAACGGACGGATAATCTCAGTATCCTATTACCTCCATCTTTCCCTGGACACTACAACCGCCATGTCCCTCAACACAACATTACTGCTCACACGTTCAAAATATATCCCAGCATTACCTTTGATCCCGGCCCTACCGTTGGCAGGTGGGTGGGAAACGCGCCGTCATCGATACGCGGGTTATTGCACCAAAACCTGACTCCGATAACAATCGAGACGTAAGGCGTCTTCCTTTGTAAAGCCAGCGGTTCGAGTCTTGCTGGTGTCCATTTTCAATTATATATATATATATATATATATATATATATATATATATATATATATATATATATATATATATATATATATATATTTTTTTTTTTTTTTTCATACTATTCGCCATTTCCCGCGATAGCGAGGTAGCGTTAAGAACAGAGGACTGGGCCTTTGAGGTAATATCCTCACCTGGCCCTCTTCTCTGTTCCTTCTTTTAAAAAAAAAAAAAAAAAAAAAAAAAAAAAAAAAAAAAAACGAGGGGGGAGGATTTCCAGCCCCCCGCTCCCTTCCCTTTTAGTCGCCTTCTACGACACGCAGGGAATACGTGGGAAGTATTCTTTCTCCCCTATCCCCAGGGATATATATATATATATATATATATATATATATATATATATATATATATATATATATCGAGGATGTAAGGCATGTGTACGTGTAGGAAGAGAGGAAAGTGATTGGTTCTCAGTGAATGTCGGTTTGCGGCAGGGGTGTGTGATGTCTCCATGGTTGTTTAATTTGTTTATGGATGGGGTTGTTTGGGAGGTAAATGCAAGGGTTTTGGAAAGAGGGGCAAGTATGAAGTCTGTTGGGGATGAGAGAGCTTGAGAAGTGAGTCAGTTGTTGTTCGCTGATGATACAGCGCTGGTGGCTGATTCATGTGAGAAACTGCAGACGCTGGTGACTGAGTTTGGTAAAGTGTGTGAAAGAAGAAAGTTAAGAGTAAATGTGAATAAGAGCAAGGTTTTTAGGTACAGTAGGGTTGAGGGTCAAGTCAATTGGGAGGTAAGTTTGAATGAAGAAAAACTGGAGGAAGTAAAGTGTTTTAGATATCTGGGAGTGGATCTGTCAGCGGATGGAACCATGGAAGCGGAAGTGGATCATAGGGTGGGGGAGGGGGCGAAAATCCTGGGAGCCTTGAAGAATGTGTGGAAGTCGAGAACATTATCTCGGAAAGCAAAAATGGGTATGTTTGAAGGAATAGTGGTTCCAACAATGTTGTATGGTTGCGAGGCGTGGGCTATGGATAGAGTTTTGCGCAGGAGGATGGATGTGCTGGAAATGAGATGTTTGAGGACAATGTGTGGTGTGAGGTGGTTTGATCGAGTAAGTAATGTAAGGGTAAGAGAGATGTGTGGAAATAAAAAGAGCGTGGTTGAGAGAGCAGAAGAGGGTGTTTTGAAATGGTTTGGGCACATGGAGAATGAGTGAGGAAAGATTGACCAAGAGGATATATGTGTCGGAGGTGGAGGGAACGAGGAGAAGTGGGAGACCAAATTGGAGGTGGAAAGATGGAGTGAAAAAGATTTTGTGTGATCGGGGCCTGAACATGCAGGAGGGTGAAAGGAGGGCAAGGAATAGAGTGAATTGGATCGATGTGGTATACCGGGGTTGACGTGCTGTCAGTGGATTGAATCAGGGCATGTGAAGCGTCTGGGGTAAACCATGGAAAGTTGTGTGGGGCCTGGATGTGGAAAGGGAGCTGTGGTTTCGGGCATTATTGCATAACAGCTAGAGACTGAGTGTGAACGAATGGGGCCTTTGTTGTCTTTTCCTAGTGCTACCTCGCACACATGAGGGGGGAGGGGGATGGTATTCCATGTGTGGCGAGGTGGCGATGGGAATGAATAAAGGCAGACAGTGTGAATTGTGTGCATGGGTATATATGTATGTGTCTGTGTGTGTATATATATGTGTACAGTGAGATGTATAGGTATGTATATTTGCGTGTGTGGACGTGTATGTATATACAATGTGTATGGGGGTGGGTTGGGCCATTTCTTTCGTCTGTTTCCTTGCGCTACCTCGCAAACGCGGGAGACAGCGACAAAGCAAAATAATAAATAAATAATATATATATATATATATATATATATATATATATATATATATATATATATATATATATATTATTTATATATATATATATATATATATATATATATATATATATATATATATATATATATGAATGAAAGAAATATCGGCCGAAAATAAAAACAGAAGCCCTAAGCTCTAGACTGTTTTTCCCCTCCTATCACCGAGGATGCAAAGCCCAACTGGAAAACCAGGCCATACACAGAATTAGAACTCAGTCCAACTGAGAAATGTGTGTACCTCTCATTCCGTATCCTTGACAATAGCTTGAAATACAATCGAAAATTTGGATCCTCTGTCTTTATTTTCCCGGTATTTTTTCGTATCAATTCTTTACGTATTCATGTGATTATATAAAATATATATCTACATATATTTTTTTCTTTTATATTTGTTTGCCGTTTTCAGCGTGGCGAGGTAGAGCCAAGATCAAACGAAAAACGGCCTCATTTGGTCACAACCATTCTCTAGCTGTCATGTATGATGCACCCAAACCAGAACCCCGCAATCCACAGCCAAGCCCCACTGTGATTTCACGTGGCCACTTCATATGCCCTAGATCAGTCCACTGACAGCACGTCGCCCCATGCATACCACATCGCTCCAATCACTCTGTCCCGAGCACGCCTCACACCCTCTTGCATGTTCAAGCTCCGATCAGGAAAAGTGTCTTTCAGTCTATCACTCCACCTCCTCCTCCGTCTCCCCTTTCTTGTTCCCTCCACTTCTGACATGTATACCCTCTCCGCCTATCCTCATTCATCCTCCACATATATCCAAACCATTTCAGCACACCATCTTCAGCTCTCTCATGTATACTCTTCTAAGTACCACACCTCTCTCTTACCCTATCAATTCTTACTGAATCAACCCTCGAAGCACCATATGTTGTCATCAAACATTTCATTTCCACCATATACACTCTCCTCCGTACTTGTATATCTTGGGCCCGAGTCTCGCATCCCTACAACTCTGTCGGGACGACTGTAACATCAAATGTACCCATCTTTGTCCTGACAGAGAGTGACCTCTCCATCCAGTTTTCAGTTCGTCCAGGACCTTGCACACCCCCCATCTCACCTGTTCTATAACGTACGGCATTTCTAATGAGTCCATCGGCTGCCCCACAACTCCCACGTGTCTAAAACACTGCACTTCCTTGTGGTTCTCTCCATTCAAACTCGCACTCCAGCTATATATATATATATATATATATATATATATATATATATATATATATATATATATATATATATATATATATACATATATATCATAAAACTTTATCGTTCCCTTAAAACTGAACAGGTTATAATTTCTCTCGGCAAACCCACGAAGCTTTTCATTCTATAACATCATAACGAGAGAAGACTGGAAATGCCGGTCAACAACAACAAATTCACGGCAGAACACCGACTATAATGAAATCACAGGCATGAGGAGAGCAACTCATACAGCAGTCCCCAGTCGGTGTACGGGGCCTGGGGCGGGGAGTGTCTCTGACCCGTCCGAGGACGCTGGTCCGCGAACGACTGGGTCTGCTGCTGCTGGAGCGGGAGAGAGGGAGAGGGGGGAGGGCTATCCTCCCCATGTCAATCTCCCGATACCAGCCCCTCGTAGGTCGCACTGGAAGAACCAATCAGAATGAAGGAAAAACTGATCGTGTTGCGTAACGTACCCGGGCCTTTGAAACACTGAGTGGCAAAACTTTTTCAACACATCCGCTGTCGAAGGAATTGGAAATCCATGATGATGCACTCTCCCTCCCTCTCCCTCTCCCTCTCCCTCTCTCCTAATGCGCCCGACACGAAGAGGCAACAGAAAGTGAAGACGATGAGAGCCGTACACACACATTTATATCTGGCGACTAATCTAAAGAAATTCTTTAGAAAACTTCTCATAACGAAAATATAAGTTTACAGAATACCTTCTCGTCGTCCCTCGTACCCACCAACCCCCACACCTCACTCTTCCCCCTCCCCACTACAAAAAAAAAAGATATGCAGATGAGTTTCTACGATCAGAAAATACATAATCATGAGGATATGTTGTGTAGTTTCTCACGACCAGAAGTCTCCACACGTTGGCTCTCTGGTCATCTGGCTGGATACGGAGGGGGAGCTTTGTGTTAACACAACGAAATCTTTCTCAATCTTGATATTATAATACTGACGGAGTCATCCAGTTCTTCAGTCGTCCAGAGTCATTAGTCATCCCAGTCATCCACCCACCGTTCATCTGTCGTTCCAATCATCCATCCACCAGTCACAAGTCATCCCCCTCACACATCCACCAGTGATCCCCCTCAACCATCCACCAGTCACAAATCATCCCCCTCACCCACACACCAGTGATCCCCCTCAACCATCCACCAGTCACAAGTCATCTCCCTCACCTACACACCAGTGATCCTACTCACCCATCAACCAGTCATCAGTCATCCTAGTCACCCATCCGCCAGTGACCCCAATCACCCAACTCCCGTCACCAATTTATATTGGATGATCCATCTCTCTGGTCATCCAGCCGGGATTAACAAACTGCTCCATCATTTAATAATCATCCAGTCAAACAACCGAGAAGCCTTCATACCATCTACATGAGCGCATCAACACTCAAGTGCACATTGATCAACCAGTCGACTAACAATCTTGCACTAATGTCTCGTTCCTCCGCCTTCCTATCCAAAAAGGTCTCTGTAGATATACGATAAAACCTTGATATATCTCATGCATCCAGCTATCCTCCCTGGCGATCGTCCTCGAACGGACCTGACGGCCGGACAGGACAGGACCCCGACACACCACATTCCCCACCTCGTCTCTTATAATCAACTCCCGCTTCACGCCCGACACTCGGGATAAAAGTTCGCACACCACATCGCCCGGAATTCGCACCGCAGCCGCCGTAGACAAGTTTGGCACAACAGCAGCGAGGAGAAACTTCAAAAGCATTCCCATTATTGGTGACGTTAACACGAGAGAGAGAGAGAGAGAGAGAGAGAGAGAGAGAGAGAGAGAGAGAGAGAGAGAGAGAGAGAGAGAGAGAGAGAGAGAGAGAGAGAGAGAGAGAGATTGTTTCCTGGCACTTCCTTCAATTCGGAAGTGCTGCCGTTTCACAAAAAAAAAAAAAACTGCTTCTCACGATAAGTGACACGCCATCAACATGGAAGGGCTCTTGCCCCCGTTGTCTTCGGTCTCTTAGAACTGAGGAACGATGGAATCTTTCGATTTGGGTCGCTCTCTTCTTCAAGAACATTACAAACAAAAAAAAAGACATGGCGATGACCTCACTATCATGGCCGGCCATCTTGGCCTCCTGAGGCGACACTGATGATGGACCTTCGCTCGAGTACCTGCAGCGATGCAGAGACTTCGAGGAAGGACATCATAGGACCTCAACAATCATCAAGATGGCAAGGAGATCTAGATCGTCTGTTTCCACGACTGGGTAGCGGGGCACGGGGAGGAGTTCGTTCCTCTGTGAAGGGCCCCGGTGTCGCTCATCAAGTGAGTGCACCTCCCTGGGATTACCCAAGAACGGGATTACGATGGCTTAAGAGCCGGGATTCACCGGAGGATTAGCGATGGATGGCATTAACCTCACCCTCGTGTGTCCCACGTGCTCCTGCCAGGTTCACACTGCGTGGAGGGAGGGAGACAGAGAGGGAGAGAAGGGGACGTAATTGGGGAGAAGGACGCTGGCTGGGGTTAGAGGTACGGAGATGCTCGGGGTGCAGTGGGAAAGCAGTGCGGTGGTGACAGGGGAGGGTTGTGTTGGAGAGAGAGAGAGAGAGAGAGAGAGAGAGAGAGAGAGAGAGAGAGAGAGAGAGAGAGAGAGAGAGAGAGAGAGAGAGAGATGGTGTGGGAGGCAGGGTCAAGGATCGGGGTTGGAGCCTTTGGCTGAAGCGAGCCTAGTCGCCAAACCACACCTGCCCAGACCACACGTCTCGACGACAAAGTTTTTACACTAATTAACAGGTCAAATTCCAGACCATTTTTGGGCCTTTTTCTGGCCCAGTGATACTATTTTTTCATACCTACTTTTCAAGAGAGGGACGCTGCGTACAGGATATGTTCAGAAGTGGTTTTTTAAACATATTTTATCTCTATTACTTTATCAATTTTGAAGTACAATAAATAATAAACAAATGTCTTAGAGGAAAAGAAAGAACGAAAAGGGTCCACGATACTTTTCACATTCTAAACTCATTTTTTATAGCCAAAAAGTTCGAAACTTTTGAGCCTTTTTTTAGATTTAAATTTTTAAATCAAGCACAAAAAAGCAAGAGCTATCTAGGCTATCGCAGAGCTCTGCCATCTGTCTCTCTACTTTCCATGTCGACATAAATTCCTCTTTCATTTTCTCTTTCGTTCCAGTTGACTTGCAGAAAGGACTTCTTTTACTTTTTTAACCAAGAAGACAGACGATATGAGAGACCAGAGTTCCTTTACATCAGAGGGAGGATTTTAGCGATGAGTATTTCGGGTCCATAAGCGTTATCAGGCTGGGAGAACCCTGAGCAACTTGTTTAATGACTTCCCAGCCAGGCAAATTGCTTTTTGTTTTCATTAGTTCATGGACCCACACGTTTACCACTAAACCTTCCCATACTGCAGAAGGTTCTCTCGTCACTCACATCGTCGCCTTCAGACATCCACGACAGCGATCACCCAGAACGCAAGAAAGACGTGAAGACATGGTTTGGTTGCTTGGCTGGTTCTTTGGAGAATATGCCTATCAACCGCCACGGTCGCTGAGGTCGTCAACATTGAATTGTGACCAATAATCCAAAAAGAAAACAAACTTGGAAATTTCTCCAGGGATTTCAAGATAACCTTAAGACCACAACACACAGTCACTGTGTGCATGGCACAGGCAAGACCCTCATTGGTCACTTTATAAAACACAGTTGGTCATGTCACCCTTGTTGAGATAAAGAGAGCTACCCACATGCCACCCACTTATATCCTCACTACTTCTGTACCTACATTTGTACCAGGATTACCCACAGGTGGTACGATATCACTCAGTGTTCGTTCGTCAGCATGTGCTCACATAACAGACATCTATTCTTGGAGAACGAATACGACCCAAGCATCTCGTGCGTGTCGTAAAAGGGGGACTAAGATGGGCGGGAGCAGGGGGTTAGAAACTCTCTCCTCCTTCATATCACATTTTAAAAGTTTACACAGAGAAGGTAACCAAGCAGGGAGATATTCCCCTCAAAGGCTCAGTCGTCTGATCCTTACTAGTTCTTCCTTGCTCAGGCCGGAGAGGCGAGCAAGTCTACGAGGAGAGCGAGTCAGAATAACAGACGATGTTTTTCCTATATCGCAGCGCCAAGTCAGACGGCGCTCCGCCTCCCACACGTACAGGCAGCAGCCATATATTTCCTGCCCCATAACTCTCCAGGTTTGTCTCCCGCCTGAGTCAGCCCTGCCACCAGCTGTCGCACTAACTTCTCAGATAAACAGGCAATTATCGTCGAGTCTATCAATAAAGAAGACATTTGAAGACTGCTCTAAAATCTTACCCCCGTCAGCTTAAAGCTTCGCCCCAGCAGCCATAAACACCACACATAGAGGCACACACACTACGAAAAAAGAAAAAACAATAAACGCAGATTGCGCAACCCAGCAACCCTGCTCTGCTCTGGGAAGCAACAGCTGCTGCGCAGTTGGCTACGCTGCGTCCAGGGTGCGCTTGGCCGCGCCAACATATTTTCCTCGGTACATTGCGGAGACGACGATCAAGACACAATCTATTCCCAACTTTTTATTCATTAGCAACCAGGGTCCCGGACAAACCTCGCCTGACTTAAAATGAATGTCTTTCAGCACCCCACCGTCAGATCAGCAGGTCAGAGGAATACTCTGAGTCTGTGAAGAGTACCACGAAGACCTACACTCTCTCAGAACCACAGGTGCATGCACAGGCAGGCTGGCTGGCCCACCCACGCCAATACCTCGTCTCGACTCGAACCCCCCTGACATAGCTGGCCTCTTTACGTGTTGTGTCAGTACCCAAGCAGCCATCACACCCAGGCCTGCCAGCACCTGCCAAGATATATATCCCAAAGTTGTATCTTCTTTTTTCTCTCTCTGTGGAGGGCAGACTTGATTACGTCTCCCTCCACAAGTAGAAAACGAATCCCCACGGGCCGTCCTGCGCCCGGTGCTGATGGCGGGAGACGACGGGAGAGATGAGTTTGGTCTCTGTACTGCACGTGTGTCTGCCTCTCCCCTCTGTACCTCTGCTACGATGACGGTTCTAGGAAGAAATAAACAGTATCCAACCCGGCAACGCTGAGTGTGTGTGCTACAAGCGATGTTTATTTGTCTCAAATGTTTGAGGAACACAACTTCTCTCTCTCTCTCTCTCTCTCTCTCTCTCTCTCTCTCTCTCTCTCTCTCTCTCTCTCTCTCTCTCTCTCTCTATCTATCTATCTATCTATCTATCTATCTATCTATGTCTTTCTTCAATGACGGCGTCATTAAAAGGTTACCATTGCCACAAAATGAAGAGAGGCATGGTTCAGCGGATGCCAATGAGCTGAAGAAGATAATATATGCACCGTAAATATATTTTAAGACGATACAGCAGCCAGGCGGCGTCTGAAAGGTGGGATGACAACAGGAAAGGAGTAGAGTATAATAAGGAAGGATCAAAGAAAGTTTCAAATGTGTGTGTTGGATGGAGCAGATGATGATCCGAAACGCTAACATAATTGCTCAAGTGTTTTTCTCGTTAATGCGCAGTTAATCACGATGGAAGCTCCTTGAAGAAGAGAGGAAATATTTAAGGACCTGACTGTTAAGTTCCGTTGCGTAATCACAGTGCAAGACAGACTACCTTC
>NC_092281.1:23769718-23797218 GCF_036320965.1 Panulirus ornatus | reverse complement strand
TGAGGCTTCTGAAATATAAAATATAAAAAAATATAAAAATATAAAAAGAAAAAAACATCTGCTGATTAAATCTTACCTTTAGGAGACGCATGAGTCTGTATAGCCGCTAAAGAGTAATCATTTTTTTTTTTAAGGAGGTAAAAATGTTCTTTCCTGAATTTACGTACATCAATATGTTTGTTTTTATAACAATATTCCAAAAAGGTTAAAATAAAATGGATACGCGAGCAACCATAACACTGTCGGCAGTAACAAACCCAGCTGAAATTGTCTGTTGGTTCCACTTGATGATGTTCCATCAACAGCAAGTGACCAATTCATCATGACGTCATGCCCCCTACCCCTTAATAAAAACACTGCGTGCGCATCTGGTTGGCGGGGAAGGTTGAGGACCACTACCACCTGTGTCATCTGTCCTTCAGTATTCTACAGCTATGCAGTATCTCAGAGCTGTGTGAATGTGTTAGTCTGATACAAGAACTAAGAACGGCTCGACGAATTACTGCACCAGTACTGTACCTGCCTCCCACACCAACTACACCCCACATAACCTGCCTCCCACACCAACTACACCCCACATAACCTGCCTCCCACACCAACTACACCCCACATAACCTGCCTCCCACACCAACCACACCCCACATAACCTGCCTCCCACACCAACTACACCCCACATAACCTGCCTCCCACACCAACTACAACCCACATAACCTGCCTCCCACACCAACTACACCCCACATAACCTGCCTCCCACACCAACTACACCCCACATAACCTGCCTCCCACACCAACTACACGCCACATAACATGCCTCCCACAACAACTACACCCCACATTACCTACCTCCCACACCAACTACACCCCACATAACATACCTCCCACACCAACTACATCCCACATAACCTACCTCCCACACCAACTACACCCCACATAACCTGCCTCCCACACCAATCACTCCCCCACATAGTCTACCTCTCACATCCAACACCACATAACCTGCCACCCACACCAACTACACCCCACATAGTCTACCCCCCACATCCAATTACTCCCCACGTAGCCTCTCTTCCAGACCAGCTACTTCCCTACATACCTTGACAACTCCCACCCGGCAGCCACCACCCCAACAGCTAACTCTCTCATCACTGCTCCCGACGCAATTTAACTCCCATAGGTTCGTTGGCCTCCGTTCCCTCGACAGTTCCACCCACTGTGAAACACTCCAGCCTCTCTTTATTAAGGGTGACGGTCCCTCACTGGGTAACACTGAGAAAAACAGACAGACAACAAAAGGGCCATCTGAACAGGCCCGTGCATCGATGAGGAACGTAGATATGGACTCCCTATGATCCTCCATCTTGGTAAAGAATCGTATCGAACACATCTAACAAAAAAAAAATAAATATTCCATCCATAACGAAACCTTTAAAAAGAAAATAAAAAAAACGCTGATTTTTACTTGTTGTTGTTGTGAACGATTTGAAAATAAAGATAAAATAAATAAGGCCAATAACATTTAATGTATTAATTTCAATATAATTCAACGTCAATTATCGACGAAAACCGACCATTTTCTAAAGGCAAGAACATGGAAAAAAAAGTAGAAATACGAGATTAATAGGATTAACTCTTACAGTACAATACTTTGTGTAACAGAGTACGAAGATCTGGTATGACGATGGCAGACCAGGAGCAGTGGCTACTGTGTGTGTGCGGGAAGGCCAGACCCTCCCTCGCCAGGCGAGACTCAAGACACATCTGGCAAGTGGCCACCAGAAGCAGTAATTTTCCCTGTGGATGATGCAGAGCTCCGTTGACTATACCGTACTTAATTCTCTCTCTCTCTCTCTCTCTCTCTCTCTCTCTCTCTCTCTCTCTCTCTCTCTCTCTCTCTCTCTCACACACACACACACACACACGATGGAGGAATTCTCTTCACATTTCGCCGATATAAAATGAACAAGTGTGCACAAGGAGCCAGGACAAGAACCTTTAGGAAGAACTTGACCGATACGTGATAATGGTTCCAGGTGACTCCCAAGACACGCCACTATCTAACCAGCCACCGCGGGAGGTCAGCGGGTGTTGACCAGCCACCATGGAAGGTCAGCGGATGCTGACTAGCCACCATGGGAGGTTAACGGGTGTTGACCAGCCACCACGGGAGGTAAGCGGATGTTGACCAGCCACCACGGGAGGTCAGCGGGTGTTGACCAGCCATCATGGGAGGTCAGCGGGTGTTGACCAGCCATCATGAAAGGTCAGCGGGTGTTGACCAGCCACCATGAAAAGTCAGCGGGTGTTGACCAGCCACCATGAAAGGTCAGCGGGTGTTTACCAGCCACCACGGGAGGTCAGCGGATGTTGACCAGCCACCATGAAAGGTCAGCGGGTGTTGACCAGCCACCATGAAAGGTCAGCGGGTGTTGACCAGCCACCATGAAAGGTCAGCGGGTGTTGACCAGCCACCACGGGAAGTCAACGGATGTTGACCAGCCATCATGGGAGGTCAGCGGATGTTGACCAGCCACGATGAAAGGTCAGCGGGTGTTGACCAGTCATCATGGGAGGTCAGCGGGTGTTGACCTGTAAGACTCACGCACTTATCATTAATTTTTCATTAGCTATTTGTTACTATCATTTCACTGTGAGTTACATATAGTTAGATGCATGTTCCCAGGGGCTCACTGTTCCCATGGGCTACTGTTAATCAGGATGTTTGAACACGTAAGAACTGATCTGTTGTTTGAACACGTTGCTGAATGGGTGTTGACGGACTCCAATATAACCCCTGCCAGTGTGACCTGAGGGGACACACTGGCCAGCCTCGTCACACTGTCCACTAGAGTGTGTCATAGTGTGTCATAAGACTATAACCCAGAGTACTACAGATGGACGTACATATTTTTTCTAAGAAATCTACAAGGGCCGTCTGATCTTCAGTGAGTACCACAAACGAAGAAGACCCGATCTCCTTCCTATCAACAACCTTACAAATGATGGCAGCGGTGGGATTCGAACCCACGCCTCCGAAGAGACTGGTGTTCCCAGCATTCATACAAGCCTACCTGACACAGTCTTGGAGCTCGCTCCTGTGGACTTTAAGGGCGGAATTCACGGCCGGCTACGTGAT
The DNA here is from genome assembly GCF_036320965.1 of Panulirus ornatus. Lineage (NCBI taxonomy): Eukaryota > Metazoa > Arthropoda > Malacostraca > Decapoda > Palinuridae > Panulirus > Panulirus ornatus. The sequence continues at coordinate 23,794,085 of NC_092281.1, read as the reverse complement.
CCATCACCCGTACCTCCCTGCACTGAAGATACGCCTTTATTGCACTGGTGACACTCTGCCGCTTGCAAGGGACATCAAGACAGCGCCACAGTCGTGCAGTACTGTCGTCACACCCGCACGTCTCAAGCAAGGTCAGCGATCCTGCCCCCACCAACTTGGAGGTCATCATGTCGACTGCTCCAGAGACGGGTCATCAGCCGTGGCCGACATCCCTGACGTCAGCATCGCGTGGTCCAGCCCTTGTCGCTCGCTGAACTTTCCTGCTTGCGAGACGCTACTCTGCACACGGTTCCACCTCGCTAAACCCAAGTCGCATTCGTGAACGAATCTCCCATTCAGATAAGAACTGTGTCAAAATGGTTCATTCTGTGAGGTATGCTCTTTTTTTGTCACTAGTTCTTTGTCTACACATATAGACATATATACTTTTCGGTGATATGATTATTCATCTTTGTAGTTTACCCAATTAATCTAAGTTTTCAGTTATTATTCCATACATTCTTTCTTATATTTTCATGCACTGATACCATTCTTTTTAGTGATGGTTACTTTCATAAATAGAGTCTTATATTGATATGTTATACTGTTATGTCAGCCTTTCGTAACATTAATATTGCCTTCAGTTCATTACAGTATTTTCAAATAAGATTCATGATATGTATTTTGGATTAGGTCAATAGTGTTAGTTATATTTTGAATTTTTGTGGGGTTATTACTTACACACTTTAAGTCTGATTGTATTACATGTCCGACGAGATTCCATGCGGTAAACGTGAAGGTTCAGATGGACTTAGAAATTTGCCTAGAATCTCTTATTATAAGCGGAACCAGCCTTCTAAAATGGCAAGGTCACACAAAGTTGTTCTGACAGACTCTGGTGATACAGATGACCTACAGAACCTCCTCACACGTTGTCTCACCCACACCCACCCACCTCCCCCTCCACATCACGGGAACTCGGGACAATCAATTCCTTCACAAAAAAAAAAAAAAAAAAAAACTTTTTACACTAAAACTAGCTAGGGAACCACACGAGTTATTTGATGGTAAACTGTCAAATTTTGATCGGTGGATTAGAAATGCGGAGGATACGGTTGAACATAATGGTGATTCAGGAGACAGAGCGCTTATATCGGCTGCTAAAAACCTCATTGATTTCAACCAGCCTAACAAATACGCTAGGGTTGTCTATGACTCAGATGACATTCGAAACTGTCCATATTGGGAGGAATTCAAAACGATGTTTAAATTAGGTTGTGCGGAAACATTCTCAGATAGTTTACTACACGTCCTTTTACGTGCTCTTAACACAACATACTTGGATGATACGTCAGTTCCTGATCACTGGAGTACCTTACATGGAAGAATGAGATTAGTTAGGCAGGCTTATGAATCCTCACCCTGGATATCAGCCATGATGAATCCTGAAACCCATGTGCAAACACTCATGCTATTATAACAAATCACCTTCATTCTAAAGGACCTGACCTCCAGACGTAAGACAGCGGGGACTTAATGAGAACATCGACCCATCACTGTGGGTCAGTAACAAAAGTGTTGAATTACACTCAAAAGAGAGGTGGTCATTCCAACACCAAGACACTGGGGATGGTGGTGTCGGCTTCCTAAAGTGTGACGAAACAATCTAGTGGTCAACACACTAATTCATCTCACGGTCAAATAAAGCGATTCAGTGATGAGAAACACTCACGGAAAGTTACATGCTTCCGGTGTCGTCAACCAGGACATAAGGCGAATGTGTGTCCTTACACATCAGACTCATTCTTACGTGAGCCTTGACCTGAACAAACGCAGTCAACGATCCACGGCATCACAGCCTCGGTGGTCACAATACTGCCGACCAAGTCATCATTTCCTCCAGTCAGACACCAGGCTGACCTTCACCCGCTCGCGCCCAACACCACCAAGCAGGTGTTCATATCATAGCAACGCTAGACACACTTCAGCCGGAATGACGAGCATTAGCCTGACAGACGTCATCTAACACAGGTTCATCGTCTCATTATTAACAATGACAATCTCCCTCTCATGACAGGACTCCATCTCATAAGGAACTTAAGACACTTTCGTTCTTTGGCATTTTCTCACATTACAAGTTTCGATTTAGCGGGTTCTTTTCAGGATAAGCCCATTACAATCTTTCTAGACAGCGGCGCAGAAGCAGATGTCATTCATTATGATTTTATTCAACCATTAATGGGGCGCACTCAACTTGTTCAATGCTCGGACTTTTACCCATCCCTTCAAAGAATCTCAATGACAATCTCGACGTAAGAGGCACTATTGAAATGATCATTGGCATAGGCGACTCGGTCATTACCATAACCCCTGACATTGTCGTGGTGTAACTTGTCCTGCTAACTTGTTACTAGGACGCCACTCTATGGCACAACATAAGATCTGTCCTATTCATCGTGAAAATGTTGTTAGTGTTATAAGGTCAGCGGGTGTTGGCCAGCCATCATGGGAGGTCAGTGTGTGTTGACCAGCCACCATGGGAGGTCAGTGTGTGTTGACCAGCCACCATGGGAGGACCGTATGTGTTGACCAGCCACCATGGGAGGTCAGCGGGCGTTGGCCAGCCACCATGGGTGTTGGCCAGCCATCATGAGAGGTCAGTGGGTGCTCAACACCCACTACAGCGGGTCAGCCCTTGACAACAGGCCAGTACTGAAACAAGTCCAGGTGGCGCCAGGCCAGGGGATCAGCAGGGAATATTGTCCGCTATAACTGGCATCACCACCACCAGCAGGGGCGGCGGCACGCTACTCTCTCTCTCTCTCTCTCTCTCTCTCTCTCTCTCTCTCTCTCTCTCTCTCTCTCTCTCTCTCCAAGATACCAATATGGTGATGTCGAGTCATGATATAAACCACATAACAGTGTCAACAACGTAGGACTGGACGCCTTTAAGCTTGCCCTCAGACCGACGCAATCCCGGTGGTGGTAACACGTCAAGCCCTAAAGCGTTATGCTCTCACAGTGGAAACAACGGAGATAAAGTACGACCAGGCAGGACTCTGGCAATGGCCTCATCTTGAAGAGTAACCTATGGTGAATCTGACTGCTCCTGGTGCACGGATTAAACGAATAATTGCTCCTTGTAACCGTCACTTACACACACACACACACACACACACACATATATATATATATATATATATATATATATATATATATATATATATATATATATATATATATATATATATATATATATTATTATTATTTTTATCATTATACTTTGTCGCTGTCTCCCGCGTTTGCGAGGTAGCGCAAGGAAACAGACGAAAGAAATGGCCCAACCCCCCCCCCCCCCATACACATGTATATACATACGTCCACACACGCAAATATACATACCTACACAGCTTTCCATGGTTTACCCCAGACGCTTCACATGCCTTGATTCAATCCACTGACAGCACGTCAACCCCGGTATACCACATCGCTCCAATTCACTCTATTCCTTGCCCTCCTTTCACCCTCCTGCATGTTCAGGCCCCGATCACACAAAATCTTTTTCACTCCATCTTTCCACCTCCAATTTGGTCTCCCTCTTCTCCTTGTTCCCTCCACCTCCGACACATATATCCTCTTGGTCAATCTTTCCTCACTCATCCTCTCCATGTGCCCAAACCACTTCAAAACACCCTCTTCTGCTCTCTTAACCACGCTCTTTTTATTTCCACACATCTCTCTTACCCTTACGTTACTCACTCGATCAAACCACCTCACACCACACATTGTCCTCAAACATCTCATTTCCAGCACATCCATCCTCCTGCGCACAACTCTATCCATAGCCCACGCCTCGCAACCATACAACATTGTTGGAACCACTATTCCTTCAAACATACCCATTTTTGCTTTCCGAGATAATGTTCTCGACTTCCACACATTCTTCAAGGCCCCCAGAATTTTCGCCCCCTCCCCCACCCTATGATCCACTTCCGCTTCCATGGTTCCATCCGCTGCCAGATCCACTCCCAGATATCTAAAACACTTCACTTATATATATTCTTGTTCACCGTTTCCCAAATTAGCGAGGTGGCGCCAGGAAACGGTTGAAGAAAGGCCACATCCGCTCACATCTATTCTCCAGCTGTTAAGTTTAATGCACCGAAACCACAGCTCCCTATCCACAACCAGGCCTCACAGACCTTTCCATGGTTTCCATTGGCTCTTTCAATATGTCATGGTTCAGTCCCTGACAGCACATCATCCCCTGCATCGCTCCAATTCTCTCTACTCCCCTAACCCACTCACACACTTATATTAATGCATGCAGTTTTTTAAACCTATTTCCAATCACCAGTCCTTTTTTCAGCACACAACTCCACAAGCTTTTCCCAATTTTCATTCCACCGGTTCCCCTATGTACCCCATATCCCCTCAATTGCCACAACACACTCTTGCATTAGGATTCCACTGTACCAAGATTTGATCCCTTGCATCAAAACTGGCGTAGCACTCACTCACCTTCTCCCAAAGAGCATGTCTTTCCTCTTAACTCCTATCTCTGTCTCTCTCTCTCTACCAGGTGCATAAGCTTTGAAATTCACCGAACTCTCGTAGTGATATCATACTCATTTCCTTCCGCTCTTAACACATCCCTCTTCGTCAGAAGCGCCTCCTCCTCCTCCTCTTCCTCTTCACATTGTACCACCAGGACTTTACCTCGAACATTCCCAGAGCCTTCTGTCCCCTTCCCCTTCAGCTGAAGTTAGTTACATACACACACACACCCACAGTACGTCACAGGTGGAGGCGTTGCCATCTCACGATGTTTCATCTTCGCGACAAACTTCTGTCATATAGAAACAAAAAATAGTTTACTTGAAAATGACACACTAAGACGTAATCATCAGTAATCATCGTAAGGCTAATTCAGTCGTTAGTGAAGATATGTTAGAAAAAAGTTGAGGCTTTGTTTACATATTCTTTCTCACCGTAAAGGAGGGTTCTGGGGAGATGTAGGGCCTCGACCCCCATACATAATGCATGTCGGAATATCTATGGCTGGCCCTCTTTTCCCCAGGCATCTGGGGACTATCCGATGGTACTTGAACTGACTTCCTTAACCTCTTGAGCACAACGGTACGACCTTTGAGCATAACGGTGCGACCCTTGAGCACGAAAGTACGACCCTCGGGCCCAACGGTGCAACCCTTGAGCACAACAGTGCGACCCTTGAGCACAACCGTACGATTCTTGGGTATGATGACTCTGTCTTTCACCTGCCCTTAAAGGGTTAGGTCAAAAGTCAGTCCATCCTAACCTCAAGCTCCTGGGGTTAAGCTGGCCTGAGGATGTACGTGGGGGATGTCGAGGCTAATGAACCGTGCAATCCTGGCCATTGCAACCCTGGGGTCGGCCACCGGGGGACCATCTGCTTCACCACACGAGAAAATCACTCGAATTCCAAACGATCGTTTTCATTTTTCTCTCCTCCAGGAGGAAAAACTATATATATATATATATATATATATATATATATATATATATATATATATATATATATATATATATATATATATATCCCTGGGGAAAGGGGAGAAAGAATACTTCCCACGTATTCCCTGCGTGTCGTAGAAGGCGACTAAAAGGAGAGGGAGCGGGGTGCTGGAAATTCTCCCCTCTTGTTTTTTTTTTTTTTATTTTCCAAAAGAAGGAACAGAGAAGGGGGCCAGGTGAGGATATTCCCTCAGAGGCCCAGTCCTCTGTTCTTAACGCTACCTTGCTAACGCGGGAAATGGCGAATAGTTTGAAAGAAAAGAAAAAGAAGCGGAAGTGGATCATAGGGTGGGGGAGGGGGCGAAAATCCTGGGGGCCTTGAAGAATGTGTGGAAGTCGAGAACATTATCTCGGAAAGCAAAAATGGGTATGTTTGAAGGAATAGTGGTTCCAACAATGTTGTATGGTTGCGAGGCGTGGGCTATGGATAGAGTTGTGCGCAGGAGGATGGATGTGCTGGAAATGAGATGTTTGAGGACAATGTGTGGTGTGAGGTGGTTTGATCGAGTGAGTAACGTAAGGGTAAGAGAGATGTGTGGAAATAAAAAAAGCGTGGTTGAGAGAGCAGAAGAGGGTGTTTTGAAGTGGTTTGGGCACATGGAGAGGATGAGTGAGGAAAGATTGACCAAGAGGATATATGTGTCGGAGGTGGAGGGAACAAGGAGAAGAGGGAGACCAAATTGGAGGTGGAAAGATGGAGTGAAAAAGATTTTGTGTGATCGGGGCCTGAACATGCAGAAGGGTGAAAGGAGGGCAAGGAATAGAGTGAATTGGAGCGATGTGGTATACCGGGGTTGACGTGCTGTCAGTGGATTGAATCAAGGCATGTGAAGCGTCTGGGGTAAACCATGGAAAGCTGTGAAGGTATGTATATTTGCGTGTGTGGACGTATGTATATACATGTGTATGGGGGGGGTGGGCAATTTCTTTCGTCTGTTTCCTTGCGCTACCTCGCAAACGCGGGAGACAGCGACAAAGTATAATAATAATAATAATAATATATATATATATATATATATATATATATATATATATATATATATATATATATATATATATATTGGAAAGGATCACAATTTTGCGCGTGATCAAGATATTCCTATGAGTCCACGGGGAAAATGAAACACGAAAAGTTCCCAAGTGCACTTTCGTGTAATAATCACATCAGGGGAGACACAAGAGAGAAATATAACAGTCAGTTGATATACATCGAAGAGACGAAGCTAGGATGCCATTTGGTAAACATGTGATTGGACAATCACATGCTTACCAAAGCATGTGATTGGACAATCACATGCTTACCAAATGGCGTCCTAGCTTTGTCTCTTCGATGTATATCAACTGACTGTTATATTTCTCTCTTGTGTCTCCCCTGATGATGTGATTATTACACGAAAGTGCACTTGGGAACTTTTCGTGTTTCATTTTCCCCGTGGACTCATAGGAATATATATATATATATATATATATATATATATATATATATATATATATATATATATATATATATATATATATATATATATATGTATATATGTTTCCACCACAACATCCTTTCTCCGAAACAACGCTTCCAGACAAATACTTTCTAAATTCTAACATGCACTTCACAAGCGTAAGAAAGCGGTGAGGATGCCTGACTCCCTGACACATCAGTATCCAACAGCTGGTGCCAACTTAGTACGTCCCTCGGAGCTCTCTCGTTACAACTGAGAAACTAGTCACTAGAACGAGACAGCAGTATACTCTACACATGCCAGGTTCTTCCTTTGGGTGTATGGACTATGAACGTCGCTAGCCACTCCTGTACAAATACGGTGGCTGCATGAGCCGGGTGATGCTGTTTTAAGCCTGGTATGACATCAACCTTGGTTAGTTCAATGCTAAATCTTTATTTGTCTAAACGTAAATAGACAAAGTGTCTCTGACAGAGTGGCTTAAGTGATCAAAGCAGGGGGTAGGTGGAAGTAAGCACAGAGAATACAGTGGGTACAATAGGAGGGGGGGGTAAGATGGAGGCAAGCACAGAGCGGACAGTGGGTACAATACGTCGACATTGGAGGAAAGTGGGCCCAGAGGCCAGAAGGATCTCTTCCCATTAAAAAAAAAAAAACAACAATATTCATAACTCTGATGAATACGAAGCAAAAGCAATACAGGATACTCGTACACATAGTATCAGGATGCATTCTCGTACTGGACAAACATTTCACGGAAGATACTGACCTTGATAATGATGCAAACAATATAAAGGATGATACAAATGCCTCACATAAAAGTCATTTAATACACAGGATGTTGCAGTAAACGATGCAGCAATATACAGGATATACTTAACCCAAGCGTGATGAGGAATTACGTTAGAAATATTCTAACACAATATTCATGTAATGGCGATGCAACAGCTCTGGAAGCTCAGTACCCTGACTCAGATCTTGAGTGAACCAAACATTCCTATTTTGTCTGCGATCCTCGACACCTGCGTGGGGAACAGGGCAGCAGGTGTCGGTTGCTGAGAATAACACTTGGCAACACAAGACATGTGGCGAGGTACTGATAAAGACGCCGTTCCATCCACCACACGAGGCACACTGTGGCAGGAACCTTTGACACCTACACCAGGAGGACGTTATGATGCTGAATGACGTCGGAGATGATTTCAGGTCATGCTGGGTGTGTCCCTCAAGTAAGTGTGGGACTAATTCACATACGACATGATACTGAGTCAGCCCAAATTTGCTTGGTAGTCCCAAGCGGATAGATGTGTCTCCTGTACTGACTGGATTATACGACTAAATTTATTCAATGTGTTTGATGATACCTATGAAGACTACTGTTTCTTGATGGTATGTACCATCCCCCTCACACACACACACACACACACACACACACACACACACACACACACACTATCAAATGCTTCCACACACTTCACTAATACTATCAAGACTAACCCCATAAGATTTTATTTTCTTTCTTTTCAACCCCACAGTTAGGATACTGAACACACACAGCTAAAGAGAGAAGGAGATATGAGAGCCTCCTCCTAACATTCTACAGCAGCAGTGCTCAGAAACTAGGCTAGCGTTAGTCGACGACCTCCGTCACAAGCACCTGCTGCCAGTATAGTATTAAGCAGCTGACCTGACCTCTCCCTGGGACGACCCGTCTCCCAAGGATTGCCTCGCCAATTTCGCACAGTCTACCTTCACATATAGTGAAGGTAGAGCTTGTGGCCTAGAGGGACTGCTTCTCCCAGGACCGCCTTCGTGACCTGACCTCGCCGCCTCTTACATACTCGGAGATCACCGAGGGCAAGTCAGTCGGGTAGTCGACGTGATTCAGGTAAGTTCACCACTTTGGTATCTGAAGTCTTGGCCGTGTGATTCCAGACCCCAGCAGCCTTTAGTGGAAGTCCACCACGTGACCCCTAACATTTCATCTTTACAGGTGTCTGTCTGTGGTGCCTCAACTGCGACATGCACCAACGACTGGCCACGCGTCGGACATCGCTTACGCCCGCCTCGAGAAACAGACCACGCCCGCGGCCTTCCTGCAGCGCAAACACAATCGGCAGCTGACACTCACTCAGGAGCACAGCAAGTGCCACACCTCGCACCTACAGAAGCCCCACGAAGACTCAGCTGGTAAGCACCTGTCCCATGGGCATTTGCCTCACCAGCACCGCAGGACTCCTGCCAAGCCTGCCTCCAACATCTCACCCTACCTTGCTTAACCTCTTCTCAATACAATCACACATCTCCTGTAGCTCTTTGCCCTGTTTCCATCATCTCTGTGCGTCACCCAGTAAATCACAGTTACTGTTGTTACCCGTGTTACCCTAACCCTCTCTCACTTCCTACCCCAACCAGTACTAAACAATGACTTCTCAAAAACACCGCTAAGCCAGTGTCAATCAATATTCACACAAGATAAACCCAATCTCCCGCACCTGCCTCACGTACCACGCCTACCCCACGTGCCACGCCCAACCCACGTGCCACGCCTACAGCAGCTGCCTCATGTGCAACATACACACACACACACACACACACACACACACACACACACACACACACACACTTTCCGCAAATGCCACACCTCCCGGACCTGCTTCCCCAACCGCATCTCTCGCACCTGCTATACGTATCTCTCATGCAACAATGGCCACACACTCTCCGTGTCCATCTATCCAGCCTCTCTCTTCCACCATTTCCGTCTTCATAACCCGCTTGACTAACCCCACACCTGGCTACAGTAACGAGTCTTGGTGGTGTCGCACACTACGTCTTCACAGACGCTGTTCCTATCCAGTACTTTATTCTTCATCCAGTCCCTCCACTTCTAGTCCCTTCCTCAGCACTGGTTAATAACAAGCAACAAAGCATCTCTCACAGCAAGTTCACGTAAGTGACATGCTAAACTACAAAACATATTATCCATAAATATATTATGAATTACTTAAAGCGCCTCAGCGTCCTATCCAACACTGAAAATGAACTCCGCCCTAAAAGTTCATGCGAAACACAGCTCTTAACAAGGTACCTCCCAGCAACTGAATGGCGAGACCAAACAGGTTGACGTCATATTACCTAACTCTACCAGGACTCTCCACAAAGAACCTCACAAAAGGCTACACTTGCGAAACTCAAACACCACAGTTAAGACGAACTCGTTCTTGACTGGACCAATAAATTTCTGACGAACGGAACGCTGCACTGTGCCATCGACGGTTCATCCCACGACTCCCTCCATTACCTCTGTTGTCCCCCAAGGCACAGTACTTGGGCCTCTTCTCTTCCTCTTGTACTCAAATGCTCTACTTCTTTCAATCTTCATTTCTGCTTCTGGAGTTTCTGCAAACGTTGTCTCATCTACAGAGCTTTCAAGATGGTAGGTGATTACTGAGGATTCCTCACAACACCTGACCTCCCTTGAACAATGGGAACATCGATCAAGGATGAAACTTAGTCCGAACAAATGCCATCTCATCTGCGCCACCACCCGTTCTTAAAACATTGCTGTCCATAACTTCAACTTCCAACTTCATCCTCGGGCAACTTTACCCTTCACCACCTGGAGGTCCACCTTAGATGTGTCGAGATGTGGACCCCGCCCACTGACCTAAGGCCAAGAGAACCTCAATTCTTCTTTGGCATCCTCTAAGGAAACCAACCGAAAGTGAAACTGTATATCCTTATCTTCTTCCTCCGTCACACCCTGGTTGGAAGGGGGAAGGGGGTTACTATCACGAGGGTGGGGCCCCACAAACCACATCCCCTGGGGTACAACCGCAGGAAGGTGAGGACCACATAACATATCGACACCTGTGGGACACTGCCACAATAAAAAAATGCCTTGCAAACACACACACACACACACACACACACACACACACACACACACACACTTTATTCTTTACAAAACAACAAAGGGAAACAATGATACAAACATCTCTACAAAAACAACAGTGGTCGAACAACACATACCACACTTAGTGATACAAACTCATCCTCTCCCCCAACACACGGGCCCGCCTTGGATCGCATCAGCATGGGTTCGAATCCTTAGCGCAGCAGCAGGCCAACAGTCAATTCCAGCTGTTCATCCTCTCCTAGGTGTTGGCATAGATTGGGGTAGGTGTGTGTGTGTGTGTGTGTGTGTGTGTGTGTGTGTGTGTGTGTGTGTGTGTGTGTGTGTGTGTGTGTGTGTGTGTGTGTGTGTGTGTGTGTGTGTGTGTGTGCATACATATAAGGTACATATACATAAGGTTAAGAAACGGGGCAACACAAGAGTAAAACAAACTCTCTCTCTCTCTCTCTCTCTCTCTCTCTCTCTCTCTCTCTCTCTCTCTCTCTCTCTCTCTCTCTCTCTCCATAACACATAAAGAGCAATCACACAGCAACATTAGGGATCCAACTCCTCTTTAGTCACTGCAAACTTTGCCTTCTCTAGAAACTCATTCAGAACACGTTTGGTTGGTAAGTTAGTTAGTAAGTTAGTTAGTTAGTTTGTTAGTTAGTTGGTTAGTTATTGAGTTAGTTGGGCTTTAGGCTTCTCGTCTGCCGGGGTTAACATGGCCATAAACGTCAAGTTACAACCACTAATCGAAAAATCCTGAACACGTTCTCATGGTGTCCGAGGTAATTCTGATCCCACTCACTCTCTCACTTTACGTATGGTCGTTTTTTCAACACAGAATCCACCAGCAATGAAACAATAGCGACTTAAAATCGTTATAGCCAGCAGACAGTGATATAGGTGACCCAGATCACGGAAGCACTTGGACCTCTGTACCACTGCGCCTGCTCTTGCTCCCTCCTCCCCTGACACTAATATCTACTAAACTATTCTTCCTACCTCGTTCACCTCGCAGCCACAACACCTCCCTTTCCTGCACTTTAAGCACAGTACTGTAAGGGACCTGCACTGTTCATCGTCAAGCTCGAAATAAGGGCAACAACGACGGCATTACACACCACTGATGTAATCATATATATATATATATATATATATATATATATATATATATATATATATATATATATATATATATGTGTGTGTGTGTGTGTGTGTGTGTGTGTGTGTGTGTATGTGTGTGTGTGTATGTGTGTGTGTGTGTGTGTGTGTGTGTGTGTGTGTGTGTGTGTGTGTGTGTGTACCCGCTAACGCGAGAGACAGCGACAAAGTATAATAAATAAATAAATTACCTCTAAAACCCATTCATATTGTGCCTTTGATATCTAAAACCGTCTAGTTTAAAAAACTGACCCAAAAATATCAGAATAATTTCACAATAAAAGGGAAAAAGTAATTCCGCTTCCCTCGCCTTCCTACCTAGATACACTTCATGCTGAACGTGCAAGAAAGCAACAGTATTGTGCTGGACCAGACAGGTTCCATTCTCCAGCTATTTCCGTTCGTAATAAGACTCGACCCCCCTAATGAAGCCTTCGAGACTTCCAACTCAGAACTCCGCAAGAAATATTTCATTAGCTTACAGAAGGATTCTTAATACCCAGCCCGTGACGGAACTACCTCTTAAACACAAAGTTCTCAACAAGATCTTATTATTGTATCATTTCGTGCTGGTGTTTGACGGAGTGTGCGCAACTTTGCCCCTCGTCGTCAGTTCCTGGACATGACAGGGTGAGACGCAGAAGTTTGGGATGTCTAACAAAACAGAATTGTTTGGCCGGATGTCAATTAAGTACCGAAGCAGTTGCGACTTAACCGCGCGCTACTCCGTTTCCTTCGTTGTAAACAATGAAGTTGCAGTACCGGTTTGAGGTAAAAACATCTATAATGATAACATCAAGTTTTTATACTCTGCACCACAGACGGGGCACAGGCACAGGCACAGGAGTTTACACAAAGAAATCCTTTGAAGGCATAGACTACCGAATAATTCACAGGCTTTTCTCAACTAGTAACACAAATATGGAAGACCTTGTGAAACATGATCACTAAAATCAAAAGCTGCCGTCAGGTACCGAGAAGAGAAAATACTAACAGAGATCCGGCCAGTGTCCGAATCTGTTCAGCGCTCTGCTGGTTAGCGCTAGGGGCACCGTGGACCGTCCAGTATATATGTAAATACTTCACTAACTCTCTGGACACATATCTACCGTGCGTAGCTGAGCAGCCAGGTTGTGGAGGCTACGCACCCTTGGATAACTTGAGTGATCACAGGAGCGACAATGCAGTTTGTTACTAGACCAGCCTATAGGTGCAGTGTATGTTGAGAATCAGTGTACTAACTAACGTCAGGTGCAGTGTATGATGAGGATCTGTGTACTAATTAACGTCAGGTGCAGTGTATGTTGAGGATCAGTGCACTAACTAACGTCAGGTGCAGTGTATGTTGAGGATCAGTGTACTAACTAACGTCAGGTGCAGTGTATGTTGAGGATCAGTGCACTAACTAACGTCAGGTGCAGTGTATGATGAGGATCAGTGTACTAACTAACGTCAGGTGCAGTGTATGTTGAGGATCAGTACACTAACTAACGTCAGGTGCAGTGTATGATGAGGATCAGTGTACTAACTAACGTCAGGTGCAGTGTATCCAGGAAGTCCCCGGCGGCGGCAGCACCAGACGCACGCCGCCTCCCTGACATTTTCCTAAAGACTGGTTGGTTGGTCGCCGAGCCGTCCTCGCCCGCCACTCCCCGACGCTTGAACCATCCGCCTCACTCGACTCTACGAAGCACGTCACCGCTGCACGTCATTAACGCAAAAACACGCTAGATCATCAAAGATCACTTGATACTGACGAAAGAACATGAAAGACAAAAATGACAACATTAGGGGAGCGTATGTATTACTTTATGTGGGCTTAAGTGCACACCGGGCCAAGTCTTGGCAATACACTGAGACAAGATCCCAGGGTGAGGTATGACACAGGCTGAGGATATATATATATATATATATATATATATATATATATATATATATATATATATATATATGTGTGTGTGTGTGTGTGTGTGTGTGTGTGTGTGTGTGTGTAGATTAATAGATAGAGATAGATATAGATAGATAGATAGTATGTGGGTGCCGACTAAATCTCAAATGTAACTGACCAAAACTGAAATGAATGGCGGTGTGTTCTTCACTGCCGGAAATAAAGATAAGATAAGAAAAATGACAAGGACCATGACGGAAGCAACGTCTTCCTCACAGCGAAGGGAGACATTCCAATCTATTCAACAGTACGGGACGCTACCCCTGCAGCAAGGCGAGCCAGTCAACTAATGTCGACATGAATCTGACTCCGCCCACACTGGGGGACACCGACCCCGCCCCTCTCGAACGGGATTGGACAATGCCTCTGACGTAACTTTAACTCACCGAGCTCCAAATTTTTTTCCTTTTTTTTCACCAGCTGTTTCAGAGCTAAAAAGAAAACATTTACTCATGTTTATGTTTTGTCCTCTAAACTTTTTTCATTTGTAGTAAAGTTTACAATGAACTTTCTGCTCTATTTAAAATTTTTCTAAGAAACAGGAAAATGTACCAAAAGAATCTTAAATGCTTAAACCAAGGTCACGACTGCTCTGTCTACCAGTAATTTTTATAAGGCCCAAAAAACAATGACAAAAAACTAAAACCCGCGGACCTTAGGGAGTAGAAAATGCTACGCGCTATGCATCAGATTTTAGGAGTGCTGATGAGGGGAGAGAGACCACACGGAGCAAGAATTATTGAATGAAACATTAAAAATCTACAGTATATCATAAACTCATATGAATAGGAACTACTGGGAAGAATATTGTAATAAAAAATGAGTAGATAGGGAAAAGATGGATGGAGAAAAGCAAGGACACACAGGAATCTAGTGACGGAAAGAAAACGAGAAAGCAAGACGTAAGACTGATAACAATGGACTGGGGTACCAGAGACTGGAGAGGGAAGATGGAAACTTGAGTCAGGTTTAGAAATTTATAGAAATTGGAAGAGAGATATAAAGACGGGGTGGGGGGGGGGGGAACACTGTACGATAGTAGACCAACATATATAATCGTGATCCCCTGTAAAATAAATGAGCTGCCTCTTTTAAAGGATAGGAATAATTTCTCAGACACTGCGTGGGACTGTCGTGTGGCGAGGCTAGAAAAATAGCCTTGGGTTGCCGCGTGAGTACGACGAAGGATGGAAATAAGACTAAGAACAACCGTATGTAGCTGATCAGAATCAGATAACAGGTGAACGGATATTAAAAAAAAAAAAAAAACTCAAAAGTCTAGATATATGAATGTTGGAAGCTAGAAGAGAGAGGGGGAAAAGAGAAGGAAGTAAATAAATACGAAAGTTTAAGAATGATATGTTTGTAGCGCAGACCAGAGGGAGACACTGCAGTGGATGATATATAGGAATGGCCGATGGAGAGGCGTACCCTCCCGTCCCTCAGCTGACTGAACCGTCTTCCAGGCAGGCCCCAGAGCGCCTCTGCGTTTTTAAAGATCGGCTTTTCTTACAAGGGACGAGGTCAAGGTCAGGGAAAGAAAGGTCATACGGTTCATAACTTAAGCTTGCTGGCAGCTGGAGATCTCTGCGGATTTAATTACAGACATATCTGCATAATGGCCAGGAAAACAGCCGTGCGGTTGCCAACTGTTTTCATATGAATTTGATAATTTCAAATCTCGACTAATTAATGATATCATGGGTCGTTTCCTTTGGGGGGTATTCTATACTTAGTGTGACCTATACCCTATAGGCATAAAGGTGCGACCCTTGAGCACGACGGCAAGATCCCTGAGCACGAAGTTATGACCCTTGAATATGATGGCGTGACCTATGACCCTGACTTGTTAGTCCTTTAGTCCTCTTAGAGACCAAATGGTACAATAACACCTACCCTCTTAAACCCAAAGTAGAATAACCAATTTACCCCTTCTTGCCTAGAGAGTACAATTTCTCCTTTGTGCTAAGTGGGTAAAAGAAACAAAATCCCTTACCCCTTCCCCCCTGGATGTACCCCTTCTGACACTCAGTCGGTACACCCTTAGTGTACTTCCCCCTCCTTCATGGAGCCGCGTAGGCCTAATGATAGGATTTAGGATGGGCCTATAATCCCAGCTCTGGGCTCAACACGAAGCTCTTATGGTGACTAGCATGCCAGTGGCAGGGGCACAATGTTACGTGCTTCTCATACACACACACACACATATATATACACACATACATACATACACACACATACATACACACATACATACATACACACATACATACATACACACACAAACATACATACACACCCCTTGCTGTAATACTTGGACAACATACAGATGAGCCTGCAATATACGCACAGGATATACACACACCCCTGGTAATACGTGCCTCGCATACCCAAGACACTCCCAGTATACTCACACCTGTTACAGGCTTACTGTTTATGTTTTTTGTTGTTCTTATTTTCCATGATTTTGTGTTTAAGTGGTTGTGTCTTTGTAATTGTGTGTGTTTGTTGATCCTGGATTGGATGTAGTTCTGTCGGGATGTTATCATCATCATTACTACTGTTATAATTATCGCTATTATTGTTATCATTATTATTATTATTATTATTATTATTATTATTATTATTATTATTATCATCATCATTATTATTACTACTATTATTATTATTATCATTATTATTATCATTATTAATATAATTATTACTATAACTACTACTACTAGCACTATCATCATTCTTACCATCATTATCACCACCATTAGTATCATTATATGTATAAGCAGCATCCAGGGGAAACAACGACTGTGGGAAGTGATGAGTCTAGTTGATAAATACTAGAAATACGTGTCAGTTGTCCTTAGTGTCCAGCCTGACCTCTGTATACCATGCACATCAACAGGTCTTGTGTCATAATACCGCCCTCCCGTATCTCTCGTGGTCTATGTAGTTTACCGACTCTGTGGTTTCTGAGGTAAACTGTTCCATACCTCTTATATGGCGTCCTAGATAAGTCTCTTCGTTGTATATCAACTGACTGTTATACTTCTTTCTTATATCTTCCCCTAACGATGTGATTATTACACGAAAGTGCACTTGGGAATTTATCTTGTCTAATTTCCCCATGGACTCAGAGGAATATATATATATATATATATATATATATATATATATATATATATATATATATATATATATATATATATCCAAGTGTCGCTTGGGATGTAATGGTAATTTCACCTGACGTGATTCACCATTTGACGACTTCGTTATGTTTGCACGGTAGTGTTGTATACGTTATACTGTGTTGTCATACGCTAGGCGCTGCTTGTGGTGATGATTTAATGGTATGGGAACAGCAGCTGGTGCAGGTCGGCCATGCGTGTTACAGAACGATGACTAAACACTGGTTCTCCTACGCATCATAATGATCCGTAGTTACTAGTAGATCTGCTTTCAATAAAGGCGGAAATTTCATTCAAGTATGCAGGATTTTGATGTTTACTGATTGATTATGACCTTCGTGTGTGTGTGTGTGTGTGTGTGTGTGTGTGTGTGTGTGTGTGTGTGTGTGTGTGTTATGTTTCCCAAAATCTCTTGCATATCATAATTTTTTTCACTACGGTTGACATACAGTTTAGCAAAATTATTGGTTGTGTCTTCATACACATGTATCTAACGTTTACACACACACACACACACACACACACACACACACACACACACACACACCACACACACACACACACACATACATACATACATACATACATACACACACACACACACACACACACACACACCACACACACACACACACACACACATACATACACACACACACACACACACACACACACACACACACACACACCACACACACATATATACAAAAGTACACATATATAACACATGTACACATATATAAGGATAAGAGACGGGGCAACACGAGTGCCTGACACTCTCCCAAGCTTCATAACATAACCAAGTAACTGGTTACTTCCACAAGCATCACGGCGCTCCAAACACCATGTGTAACTCTCTCAACCCTTACATTTTCCCCTCCTACCATCACCTCTGCTCTCCCAACTCTTTATTTCTACAGCCCCCTCTACTCACTCCCCAATCAATCAATCCTCACCAGTCAAGTCGTCCACTTTCCCCAGACCACAAGAGCGCCACCGTGGCGCCTCCAGAGCACGAGTCATGCGACCCCTGCTGGTCCAGCAGAAGTCTCCGTGGTGCCTCTCATCTCCAAGGATCATCTTCAGCGGGAGCCCCAAGCTACTGTAGGCTCCAGAGTAGGGCATCACCAACGCCATGTCTTCAACAGCAGGTCCTACGGTATATCGTCTGCGCTTCTTCCCCGCCTGCACAAAGCGAACTCCTCCCTTCAGCTGCACAACCTCAGGACCACGGCACCCTACACGCCCCCCTGCAGTTACAACCATGAAAACCAGGCTACGACGCACGCCGACTTAGGTTAAGCTATGGGTACTACTGGCGCTTTGGCCTACCTAGAGATATTGACCGTGTGAATTGTAAAGCTTGTGGTCAAAGATCTGCACACAAACTAGAACACTATGTCTTAGAATGTGGAAAAAATAGAGCCTTTTAGGGATAGATCTAAACAAACCGTGCAAGAAATATCACAACACCTTAGTGTTAATAATCCTAGAAATTTCAAGTTTGTATCAACTTTTTGCATCAAGTGGGTAAAACTTTCCATATGAAACTATGTAATGTATGTACTGAAATACGAATTGCAACATCTTATGTAACATCAACCCACTGTGGTCTGACTAAGACCCTATGTGACCCTTGTAATCCTTTTGCGCTACCGCTCACAGGCTGATCTTGGGGTGTACAATAAACTAGCCTGGGTTACCGGCACAGATCAGTCAATCTTCCACAGGCCAGCAGCCTCGTCCAACCTGCTCCTGCACCAGCACCACGGGACTTCTTCCTCGCCCCTCCTATGTCAACATCTCCCCTCGCTTTGTTATCTAATCCTGCACTACTAGCAGCATCTCGCCCTCAACTACCGCACATCACCTCTGTAGCTCTCAGTAAACAGGATTAGGTATTAGCCATGTTTTCTAACCCATTTCTAAGCCCACCGCTACTACAAACAGAAGCTACACGCGTAAGAACTACTGCTAAATCTCTTTCCACATCTAAATCTCCCTTGGCAAAGCCTCTCTCTCTCTCTCTCTCTCTCTCTCTCTCTCTCTCTCTCTCTCTCTCTCTCTCTGTATATATATATATATATATATATATATATATATATGGGAATTTTAAATGGTGTAACATTGTCCCGGCTTGGCTGGCTGCCCCACCTCCCTCGACCATCATATATAATATACTAACTCACCCACTATTGTTAGTATTACTTCCCGCATATTATCATCAAGTCTTTCTTCTCTATTATTCTACTGGCACTTTATCCTACTCTCTCTCTCTCTCTCTCTCTCTCTCTCTCTCTCTCTCTCTCTCTCTCTCTCTCTCTCTCTCTCTCTCTCTCTCTCTGTCTCCTTTCTTCCTCATCTTCCGTCCTTTTACCGTCTTCCTTCCCTTCCATTATCTCTTCCACGCTGTTCCACCATCCAGCACTCCGTACCCTCCCCACGTATGTCACAGTGTCTACCACATTTATGAAAACTGTCTCTCTGTCTCCTCCCTCACTAGCTCAACTACCTTTAAACCCTCCTACCCTCCCGGTGTGTATCTTACACCCCCACCCAGCCTCCCACAGACCACCTACATCCTCTCCCATATGCCTCCCACGCACCACGCCCAGCCCTTCTCGTGTGGCGTGGCCACCACGAAGCAAGGAAGGGGACGGGGCCGGCCCACGCAGTAATCATGTTCCTTCTGAACAGCTGTTTTATATCAATAGGGATCTCATGCGCCCCATCAGGGAGTCGTTCACGTGTATAGGATGGCTCCTCTTCCACCTCTCTTCCAGCCAGAGTGGAATCAAAAGTCTACTTCTTTATTCACTCTCCTGCCGTCACTTTCTCTTCAATCACCACTTCACGTTCACCGTAACATTGCTTCCCTCTCTCTGTTCTACAGCTATCATTCCGGCCACCGCTCTCATGACCTGCCTGCACGTGTCCCTGCCCATAAGACCTGGAACCGCATCAAGCGATTGGTAGCTGCTTCCCACAGTTTCTATAAAGAAACCTGCCATACGAGGACTGGCTGTTGAAACCATCTTTCCTCATGCAAGAGAAATGCGGAGATGTCTTCCTTTTCTCGACTTCTTTTTCCCATGACCCCTTCATTTTTAAGAGTCGGGTCGACAAACTCCTGTCGTACTTCCTGTTTTCTTCGTCTTCTTTCCTAACTGCTTCCTGTTTTCTTCGTCTTCTTCCGTAACACTCATCACCTTCACCGTTCAGTCGATATGGCCACGAATGAGACATAGTCTTGCCCGTGCTACATCAGATATTCAAGAGGGATGTTAGGTTAGGTGGGAGGGACTGGGCAGCACCCAGAGGTTAGGTTAGGTTAGGTTAGGTCAGCCCACCACTGGTCACGTGAGGTCATCCTCGGTTACATGACACCCCCATTCCCCATCCAGCTACTTCCCCACTTCACAACACGGAAGATCTCGTCTCTCGTCTTCTGCAGACTGCAGGCAACTTGCTGCATGGGCCAAGTCGCTTGGGGTCGACTAACGCAATCACCATCCTCGGAGTCAGGAGCGACCTGCATGAGAAAGATGTACTGGCAGCGACTCTCACGAAGACAAACTTCCAATCTCAGGCGCAGATTCGCTAAGTGTGAGCACTGGGATCTTCCGGCGTCCCTAAACTGTATCGTAAGACAGAAATACTGACAATATATTCCTTTACGTTTTTACTGATGTAAAGATCCGACTTTAGGTACATGCTGAGCAGCTGACGTCACCCATCTCAGGATTACGTGGCCAGATAGATCGTCTACCGAGTCCTAGATACGTGAGATGTAACCTTTCCATCTCCCGCTGATGAAGAAAGGATCGTATTGTGGGTGGAATATGATGATGTAAGTGGAGACTCTGTCACTGGTTCATTACCGGCACTAGGGGCTAGCCAATATCCCGCTATCTCCCCCCACACCGACCCATGCCCCATGTGCCCCTCCCCTTGCCCACGTCCCCTTCCAGACCATGTCTTACTCTCATCTGGCGTAAGTACCCCCGGCTCTCGTCCTTTTTGGCCCACGTCTCGCCTGGTCCACGCCTCGCCTCGCCTGGTCCACTTTACCTTGTCCCACGTCCCAACAGGAACACGTCCCTCCTGACCCACTTCTCGCCTAACTCACGTCCCCTCCTGGCCTACGTCCCACACACACACTTTCTTCACAGCAAACACCTGATCCACACATCCTCTACCACTCCCACAACCACTGTTCCTCCCCAGTCTAATCCTACGTTCATGCTACAACCCTCTTCCTAATCTTCATAACGTAACCCACGATGGCTTATCTATCCACGTTCGACAGAGATTCAGAAATAACGGTATGAAGGTACAGAGGGAGGGAGATATCATCAAATACGTATGCAATTCTTGACGGTCGAGTTATAAAACAATGCAATTAAACTACCACCAGATGTTGTAAAGGTGACTATAATCAACACATTTCAGTCTTGGCAAGATTAATGATGTCGCCTGCTACAGATGTAACAGTATGAAGGTAGAAAGGGAAGAAGAGATCAGGCAAATGTATGCCATCCTTAACAGTCGTTATAAAACATTGGAATAAATGAGCAACAGATGCTGTAGACTATGATGATCAACACAGTTTCAGTCTTGGCAAGACAAATGACATCAACTGTTACGTGGTTCATGTGTCTGTTCGGAGAAAGATATCAAAATATGTACGTTTTTCAAACTTCCTGTTTCCTTAAGGAGTAGTGGCTGTAATCCTCTCTTCTAAGTATCCAGCGGCTGTTACTAGATCAGAATGTGTTTTTCCATTCCTTTCCGACAAACTTATCTTGTCAGTGTCCTCTCTCTCTCTCTACACTGCATGGTGTTCCTTAATAGCTACTTTCCTGCCGGCTGATGCAACGGAGTGGAGGGAGGGGAGGAGCCCTCTACTTTACCATCCCCGTCTCTATTGTTTTAGAAAAGTGTTACTGTCCTCCAGCAGGTAACCTCGTCACCAACCATAGTCTAAGTCTCCCGTTGCCCGTCCTTCCCCACTCATCCACCCTACCCCCTCAGCTGCCTCCCGTTGCAGGGGTAAACAGTGTGACGACGAGGCCACAGGGTCAGGTCAGAGGTCAAGCTATAATACTCAGGAGTCGTACCCAGGAGTCGAACTGTCGTGCTCAGTGGTGTTAACGTCATGCTGAAGAGTCGTGCTGTCGTGCTCAGAGGCCGCACCGTCGTGCTCAAGGACTGTACCGTCAAGCTCAAGGGGTGAAGCCGAAATAACTTGTTGACCGAAGGAATTGTATCATTTACACCCTTTTCTTCGAAGGGCATTTCTGTATTTCTAAACTTCTTTATATAGAATTATTTTCTGATATATCTATCGATATAGTATTTCCAATAGTGTGTTTGCTGTCCCTCGCCAACACATCCCACATCATTTCGTCGCCACGGAAGCCATTTGCATATGAGCACTGTTTTCCTAGAGGTGTTAAGTGGCGATACTATTATTCTGCCTTTTCCAGTCCGGTGTAACTATTATTTGGCCATCACTGTTTACACCTGCCATCAATTCCCGCTCTGGGCCAGGTTTTGACACTTGGCTTCCAAGACTCTCGACCTTCTGACATTTGCATATTGCACACTCGTGGTGCTTATAGTTGTAGAATATCTGATTAATTTATGAGTGTTGGCGTAGTGTGCTTGTTATGGCAGGCAGAGGGTGTGTATATTTAGGTGATAATAGCGTTGATGGCAAGGTGTGTTTGTGTGTGTCTGTGTGCGTGTAATAAATTAACTAGTTTTACTGTACGAGGAGGGAGTTGTACACTCGTGGTGCTCCATCTCGTGAACATTCTTGCGAATCTTACAACCTTTTAAACTTCTGCATGCTGTCAGCATTTACTACACTCTCATTCACTTCATTCCTTTCATCCACCACTCATATGACAAAAGCGTTACATTACATCCTGTTGAACAACTTTCTTGCTTGATTTCACGTTCTATTCTCTGGCTGCTCTAACCCTACATCTTTCGAAGTGCTGCTCACTGTCTACGTCATCCATCTGGTCTAAAGACTTTAAGGCTGTGATGAGTCACCCCTCGCTCTTTCTCTCCTACATAATGTGTGTGTGAGTGTGTGTGTGTGCGTGAGTAGGTAAATAGGTAGTGTTACTATCTATTTGTGCATATAGGGAGGAAACTATACAATCGTGGGGCCCCGCCTCTTACATCTTTTTATTGTCATATTGATCCCAGCATTTTTCCGATGGTAGTCACATTCACCTGCTCTTGGCTTAGTATGTTCCACAGGTCCGCAACTCTGTTGCTCACCTCACCTCACCTTTTTCCATACACCCCTCCCCCTCACATACACACACCTCCCTCCGTACAAATCTTCACCTCCTCCCGTATACTCTGCCACGTTCGTATGTGCACTTCCTCACGTCCCTCCGTACACTTTGACCTCGCCCACTTCTAGGCGTGCCCTCTTGTTCCAGACTCACTTCTAGCATGAAAAAACCGATCTGTGTCGACGATATACGATCTTTCAGAACTTCACGTGTGGTTATCAAGTCTGCCTCTTAATCTTCTTTCTCCCAGTCCGGACAGACTGAGGGCTTCCCTCCTCTCATCTCGGTTTATTCCATTCGACTCTAGACTCTTGGAGAGCAACTGCTGTGTGGCTCTTCAAGTGAGAACATCAAACGGGTGCAGAATATTGCAGGTTAGGGCGACTATACGAAGTGTTAATACCTTCCCACACACCTCACACTCCATGACCTTGAGAGCAAATTTTCAGCGACCAAAATGCGGTTTGTTTTCCTGGCACTCCACCTCATACGCTGTTCTGGCAACCAGATGAACATGATGCTAACTCCAAGGTCTCTGTAAGCTTCTTGTTATTTGCTTTAACCTGATATAATAATACTCACTGTCTGGTTTGTTTACACCTCTTCCATCCTCATGAGCCTACATCATCTACGGTTAAATTTTATAAGCCAATTTGTCCGACCACTGCTGAAACATGTCTAAGTCCTTCTTACATTATTTCTCTTTTCCAGATTCTTCGTAATTCTTACATCATTTTAACATCACCAGCAAACATACCCGGGTATGAATCGAACCCATTTGTCGAAACATTGACACAGATCAAGAATAGTGGTGGTCCCAGCGATGAGCCCTGAGGGATCCCACTTGTTACCCTCACCTAGCCTCA